>NW_023276806.1:170685639-170746738 GCF_003668045.3 Cricetulus griseus
ATCAGGTAGGATTTCTAGGGCTCCAGAAGGAAACTGTTACAACATTTAGCAAGTGTGTTTCCTGTGTACAGTAATTAATTGACAACTCATCTCCTTGTCTACTTTTAAATTTCACTTTCATTTTTGTTTTGATGGATGCTTGTTTTTTGCTTATTTCTTTTTGTTCCAGTCTACTATTTCCAGATGCTCTACATGGTTTAAAATTATGGCAACAGCTTCTAAAGGTTTGCCTGGGGATTCAGAAGGCAAAGACAGCTTCAAGCTACAGAAGGCAGGCACACACCTTTAATCCAAGTGGCCAGAATCTAGGAGGTGGTGGTACAGCCTTTAATCCATGAACTCAGGATTGTGAGGTAGACAGATCTCTGAGGTCAAGGCCACACAGATGGACACAGGAGTGAATGATTCTAAAAGACAATTATAGCTCATACCTTTAATCACAACATTAGGGAAGTATGTATGACTATAGCTAGGTCTCACAGAGGAATTCGTTCTCCAGCCACACTCAATAGTAGAAGCATTCATTCTCCAGCCACACTGAAGAAAGGCAGCAATTGTGACTTGTTGAAGAGCTTGTGTGTGGATCAGATATTTCAGCCTGAGATAGAGATGAGAGCTAGTGGCCAGGACACTTTGCTTTTCTGATATTCAGCCTGAAGTCCAAACCAATATCAAACTATGGGTCACTTATTTTTTGTGTTACACTGTGGTATGGCATAAAGTCAAGAGTTAGTCGTCATATAGACATTAGCTTTCTAAGGTAGCATAAATCCTTCTCCAAGAAATTGACCTCTAGCTTTACAGCTTTGTTCAATAGTTTTAGCCTCTTCTTTGAACCAGGTAGCCGATTGTGATTGTAGACCAGGACTAGAACAGCTTGAACAAAGTTTATCCAGTATGTAGCCATAACTCTAGACCAATCTGACATCGTGTTTATTATCTGCTTCACAAATGGTGAATGCATGCCTTAAGCATGCCTTGAATTTCTCTAAATCTAACATTAACAAAGGAGCCCCATTAGCTCTTACAGAACCTCTATGATTTGCCCCTTTCTCTAACATTACTGGATATATTAAGGTTGCTTTTCTTAGGACCTTAGAGTGTTCCTCTTTAATCTTTTAATGCAGGGCTGAACATTGTTCTCCATTAAATTCCTCTACCTGGTTTTGAATATCATTTTTCTAAGACTTGTGTATGGCACTCTTAACAACTTTTTTAGATATAAACCAAGAAATATCAACCAACAACAAAGATCACAAATGCCTGAGTAGCAGAAAGACTACTAGATCAATCATCCTGAGGTCATATCAGTGTATACTTGGGGGTGGCTGTGAAGCCCCAGGTGTACATTGTTTCATGAACAAGGAAAAGCTCATCTCTGCCCTGCAGAACAAGCTCTCTATCCTCCTTGTCTGAGTACTTGGTCAAATCTTTTATTTTGGAAGAAGACACCATTCAAGTAGAGATGCTGGAGCTAGTTGAGTAGGGAGAACTGGGAAATGATCTCTCTTCAACATTCTTTTATCTTTTGGTTCCTATTCCATTGCTAAGGCATGAAGACTTCATTCACAAGGAGTTTCTGAAGGTTTCTCGGCTGGCTCAGGCCAGGGGCAAAAATTACAAGGGCTCTCAGGTAACAGCATGCATTCACTTCCAACTCCTGTATAGAGCTTGGCTCAAATACCTCCTGCAGCTTTAGGGGGTTATAGACAGGGATGGCTCCAAACTCCAGCTTTTCACAGATCACCAGCAGCATTTCTTTTCCTGCTTGGCCCACCAGTGGAAATATTTTAGGTATTTACAGGGATCCATGAACTTGAGAGAAAGGTTCATTATGACAGTCATAACCTGCTTTCCCCATCGTATGGGATGACCCACCACTGGTTGGGTCTCACTAAGGACATCTGAAGAGCAGACACCATCCTCTATTCCAGCCCACACCTTCCAAAGTTATGTGGAGCATCACAAAGATCAAGCAATTCTAGTTTTCAATGCCTGTTGGTCAAACAAGAAGGAGAATCAAATGACAGGACAACCAAAGTGTAATCTGCCTTGAACGCACACATCAACTACCCTTAGGAGAGAGGGTTGGCCAGCCTCTCATTGCATTGAAAATTCTTTACTCATAATCCTCTGAGCAGCCACAGCACAAGCATGGAACCCAGAAATATCCACAAAGAAGAGAGCTGAATGAGAGTAAGACTCAAAGGTGCTTTAAGAGTGACATTGAGTTATAGACATTGAATCCACTGTTTTCTATCCCCAGAACCACAGGATTCTCTTGACCTTGAACCTAGGACCCAACTAAAGAGGTGAATGATTGAGAGTGCACCCACAGTGTACTGCTCCAGGCTCCCAGCTTCTGATTATTCCTTTCTTTCTACCTTGTTGGAGAAACACTTACTTATCCCTTTTTCCAGGTGGTACATTTACAAGTTAACAATTGCCTGGCTCCAAATTGTAATTTACAAAGACACAATTGTCTTTGTAACTCAACAGACACCTGTGACTCATCCCATTGTTCTCCCTATACTTCAGTGCATGTGATTAGAACTTACTCCACAACACTTTGTTTCCAAAACATTGAATACTGTGTCAATCCATGTGCTCTGTGTCCTGTTGATGAAAGTATTGTCCCTATGATTTCAGGACCTTCACAGATTTAAGACTGATTGAGTGTGATGGGTAGAGAAAAAAAAAACAGACACAGAGAAATGTTGTAATGGAGTAGGCTGTGCCTATGGAGGAGACACACAAGCACATTTATTACCGGCAATCAACACAATTTTTCAGCCACTCATGGTAGGAGATCTCTGCGGGGATCTGTCTCAAGCTCCAATAATCCCAGAGAGGAATTCATCTGTCCAGCACACTAGGTTTCCATATCTCCATACCAAGCAGAATCCTTCCCCAATTTATTGCCAGCAAAGGCAATGTCTGCTCTCCAGGTCATAGACGCAAGTTTGAAAACATTTACAGCAGAGGGTTGTCACAAAAGAGACTACCTTGGGCTGTATTTTGGACCTGACTATATCCAGGAGCTCAGGACAAAGTTGGTCAAATCTGAGTACAAGTACTAGGCCCCTATTGTCATAGCACCCCAGAGGGGTAGGGTACAGCTTCTGGGACGGCTTGCTCAGCCTGGCTGTGAGGTGAAGAAGCTGCTTCAGGACAGGACGAAAGAGCTTATTACCATAGAAAAGGACCTTGAAGAGCTGGAAGAATTGGCTCAGGACAGGCATGAAAGTATGAAATTCAGAATCCTCCAGCCAACATTTCTCCACTTCCAGAGTTTGCAAGGTGACTTTGACTCTCTCAAAGGGAATTCCAAGTGGTCTAACCCAATCAAGTAAAAGTAAGGAACTCAGGGACAGATGTTTGAGCTCAGAAAGGTCCATGCACTGGAGCATGTAATCCAAGTCTGACTGTGAAAGATGGCAGGTACCATTGCCCTCAGGATGTTTGTATGTCTGTTCTTGAAGGCCACCACAAACATTTCTTGGGGTAGCAACCTGGGCAGTACATCCAGAGAAGAAAAGGCCAAGGCCTCCTTCTTCACTAGGCTCTCTCTGCAAGCTTCTGGAGTGGTGGTGGGACTTGGTCTCCCATTATGACTGGCTTGTAGGAATAAATGTCCTGGTAAAGCATGGAAGCAAAGATGGAAGCAAAGATGGAAGCAAAGATACCATTTACGCCTGGAAACTTAGCAAGTCCTTTAGATACTTTCTCTGTCTCTCACCTGCTGTGATTAAATAGCATACCAACACCTCCTGGATTGGAACTCACTGTATAGGCTAAGCTGGCCTCACACTCAGAGAACAGCCTGCCTCTGCCTCCAAGTGCTGGGATTAAAGGCGTGCACAAGAATGAGTGATCTAAACTGTCAAGGAATTTGAGTGACTTGTCATAATGGCCTGAATAACGTTTAGTTCATGGACACCTTGACACTCTTAGTATACTCCCACTGAACAAAACTACACACAAATTACAAATGACCCAATTAATTCTCATAAATACACAAGAACTCTGGTATTTTCTGGTTACAGGTTTCTGAGACAAGAGAATCCAGAAAACAAAATAAAAAGCAATACAACAAAAAATCAAATTATTCTAGAAACTAAAAATACACATGATATTTAAGTAATGCAAGCAAAGATTAGGCTGCAGGAGATGGGGTGTCCTGATAACACTGAGGGACTTAACTGATCTGGACACTGGTAAGAGGCCTAAATCCAGGCAGGGGCAGGCTGCTTCCTTCTGTCCAAATTGGATACTTATTTGCTTTCCTGTCTGGAAACTTTGTATAAGAATTTTTGATTTTATCCTACTTCTTTGACATCTGGGGAAACACTGGAACAATGGCTGCTCTTAATATAATCCAGGGAGACAGGAGAGTAATACTGTTCTAGAAAAGGTGACCAAACTACTATCTAATGATAGTTTTTAAATCAATCCTTTTTTTTTTCACAAACCGTTTTCTGATTATCACTGACTATCCTGTTATTCATTCTGTAGACCAAGCCAAACTCAAACTATGAAATATATCTGACTGTGCCCACCAACTGCTGGGATTAAAGGTGTGTCCCACTATTGCCCAATTAATTTTTTCAGGTGGGGAATTACGTATCCTTAACTGGCCTTGAACTTTCTTTGTTCCTGATGATGAACTGGATTAGTTGAGATAACCATGATCAGCATGGCCCACCAAACGAGTGATTTTGATGCTGAGGATAGCCCTAAACCTCATCCATTTGAATTTTGTTGTTTGAGAATTCAAATTATCATTTCATATCTCAAAGGTCTGTGATCTGTAGTTGTTATGATGAGCGTCTGACTAACCAACATTAAAACTGAGTCTGGGCTTTTGCTATTTTTCAATTTTCCTCAGATTTTATTCTTCATATAGAGTCTCATTGATTGCAAACATAAAACAAATGTGGCCTCCAAGTACTAAGAAGTGTCTGTTCCCATGAAGTCCCATTGTAGGGGCTTTCCTGTGAATTAACATATTTTTGAAACATTACACAAGTTATTTAACAGGGCTTGGTGGCCCCACTTTTAATCCTGGATCTTTGGAAGCAAATGGGGTGGGGGTGAATCTCTGTGAGTTTGAGGCAAGCCTGATGTACAAAGTGAGTTCCAGAATAGCAGGAGCCGATACACAGAGAATACTTGTGTCAAGAAATCAAAAGAAAAGTTAGGCACATGTAATGCATCTACACACTCCCTTGGTGCAACAAGAATGTTTCACCTGTTACTTGGAAGAAAGCAGATCAGGACTCACAGGCTAGGTCTCAGGGTTGCCTACAAGGCTTATCCAAAACCTGCTTAGGCTACAGAAAGTAGACCATGCATTAAAAAAAGAAAGAAAGAAAGAAAGAAAATCAAATAACAAATAAAACTCCCCACAAAACTCTAGTTTTCAAGAGACAGAAATAATCATACACTCTTAGTGTTATCAGAGGTTGCATAAAATCATTCCAGGGGCCATAGACTTTTACCCCTGCTTCTTGGGAAGTTGAGGCAGGAGAATTGCAAGTTTGAGGACAAGCTGGCTACAGAGTGACAATGAGGTTAACCAGGGATACGTGGCCAAAACATTCCAAGGATAGCATTCCTTTAATCACAGCACACAAGTCGCAGAGACAGAGATATGTCTGAGCTCCAGGCACACAAGAGCTACATAATGTCACCATTATGCAAAAGAAAGAAAGAAAGATGTAGAAAAGGAGAAAGAGGGAAAGAATTGAGACAGAATGTCTTTACTTAGACCTGGGAGTATTGAAACTCACTTTCTAAACCCGGTTGGCCTCAAACTCACAGCTCCTCTTGCCTCTGCCACCCCCCCCCCCAGTACTGGGATTAATGGAATGGCATTATTGTTTTCAATTGGGCATCATGATGAAGACCAGGAGGACCCAATGTGTAGCATGCTCATGAACAAATGCTAGAAGTAAAGTCATGAGCTAACACACCCATCTTAAGACATTTTTTTATCAGTGGTTCATTTCCCTTTATCTTTGTGTTTTTGTGTGTCTGCCTTACAGGTGTGGAGGCCCATAGCACAGAAAAGGTGTTTAGATTCCCTGGACTCAGATAAATAGACATTTGTGGCTTTAATGATGATATCCTAGGAATCAAATTACAAGCTTCAAGATCAACAAGCCTACTGTTCTTTTGTTCTGTGAATAAGTTTTGCCAGTACATGTGTGTGTACAACATGGGAATGCTTAAAACACTAGGAGACCAGATGATGGACTTAAGATACCTAGGGACTGCGTTATGAAAAAATAGTTGTGAGCCTGGTTCTGGGAGTTATGAACTGCAGTACCCTTTCATGGTAAAGAATTTCTCTGACTCACTGAGCTTTCTCCCCTACCCCACAGAATACAATATTACAGACTTTGATTTCTATAGTGGTATTTTTTTTTTGTTTTTGTGACAGGGTTTCTCAGATTTGCTTTGGAGCCTGTCCTAGCACTCACTCTAAAGATAAGATAGTCCAAGAAGTCATATAGATCCATCTACTGCTGCCTTCCAATTTCTAGGATTGTGTGTGTCACCCCCACCCATCCTACTCTCTGAGTTTTAAAGTTTTGATATTTTGAAATGCAAATTGTAAGATACACTTTAAATTTTATTCAAAACTGTTTTATTTAGTGAAAAAGGAGAGAAGCTTGCCAGCTGGGGTTGAGAGAGGGAATGGATCCCACCCTGGATGAGCTGGGAGAAGAGGAGTCTTCATTGTCGGAGCCAGGACAGATGTGAGAGTTTCAGAGTGGATTGACCCAGCCATAGCTTTAGAAATTCACTTGACATTGTCATTAACTCTTGACCATTCTGGTGGTTCTCCCTTTTGTACTTAGCATTTTGGATCTTGAATCAGATTTGTAATGAAAAAAAGGAGATGTCAGAAGAAGACCTGAGTTCCCAGGTGAGCATGCTGGATGGAAATCTTGGCTCTAGAAACTACCTGTATTAAAAAAAAAAATCTTGGCCCTAAGAGGAGGAAGGAAAGTAGGACAGTTTATGATGTGACACAAAATGACTAGGGAAGATTCAGATAGAATATCTGAGGACTCCTCCCTCCCAACTGATCCTCAAGCCCAATATCTGTTGTTTTCTAAGAGTCCCTAATATCTGTGTCCTGAGAACCTGCCTAGGTGATAATAGGGCTCCATAGCGGTGCCCAGATGGAAGAAGATTCACCAGGGGCGGCCATGGAAGTGCACAGGTCCTACCTCCACAATTGTCCCAAGCTGCATCAAGCATGGAAGATCACCAAGTGTGTGAGATTCTGAGGAATGTACAGGTAGCATTGCAACTTTGACTGTGGGGAAAAAGGGACGAGTGTGAGACATCCCCAGATCTCATACTCGGTGACAACAATCATTAGAGCCAGCTCCAAGCATTGATCCAACTAGGGTGCTTGCATTGATCAAAATATCTGTGGAGGATATGGTTTTGGTTCTTCGGAGTACACAGTGTGCTCTTTTGGTTGTCTCCTTGGAGTTTCAGGGGAAACATGCTGGAAAACATATTTATTTGAAGGAAACATAGAGCCTTGGGAACATTCAGAGCTGAAACTTACTGATGAGGTTGAGGGCATCTGGTGATTAGGGGGCTCTGCTCCAATTCCCAGGGTTGGGTGGCCAGGATACACTGGATGACTTGGTTCTAGTGATGGTTGTAGGGTCACAGGAGGACATTGTCTCCTTTCAGGATCCACACATTCTTTGCTCCTCCCTCCCCACTGACCCTCAGACCCAATACCCATGCCCTACCTTCGTGGCCTCTCAATTTCAGTCAAACCCCTGAGAGTCCTTATTGATTCGATCATAATTGTTTTCTTTGGTTTTTTGTTGATGCAGGATGTCTCCATTAGCCTGTGCTAATCTGGAAACCATTATGTTGACCAGGCAGTCCTTAATCTCAGACAGATTATCATGCCTCACCCTCCTGAGAGCTAGCATTAAAGGTGTGGGGAACCTGGACCCCAGAACTTTTATTCATTGTTTGCAAATGAATATGGAGTGCAAGCTTGGTCTGTGAAATTGCAACTGAGAATATAGGCCTGGTAGTTTTAGTGCTCAACTTTATAGGAAATTTGATCTTGATATGTTGTCTGGGGTTGTATAGCCTCATAATTAAATGTCAATTCTTTAAATGGTTATAGGATTTACATCTTTATTTCTTCTACACTCCATATTGGGTCAAAAAGCCTGTTTGTTGTTGGCGGTGGAGAAAGAATGATCAGAAGCAGAAAGCCAGCATACATTAAATATTTAGGAGCTCCAAACCCTGTCTCAGCAACAGGAGAACTTGGTACAAAAGGAAAAAAAAGCCATCCAGCAACATCAGATAAAATGTCCTCATGTCTCTCTAGGTGTACAAAGAAGAAGAGCCAAACAAACATTCTTATTATTATCGGAGGACACATGAGAGGCGGACCAGAGGCCAAACCTGTAATCCCAGCTACTTGGAAAAGTGTAATTCAAATACAGTGAGGGCTACAGAGTGACTGTGAGGTGCAACATGGATACATGATCAGAACTTTTCTGAAATGTTAGACTGAATGATCTTAATCAATAAAAACCACCAGTTGCTCTATTCTCTCTCAGTCCTTGGGTGACAAATGCAGGAATACTGTCCCCACACACCATATCACCATCTCAGATCCCCTCTGGTAATGAAGCTCTACTCCAAAAACATGGCCTTTATTTATATGCACCTGGAATCTTACTGATTCTCTACTTTTTACCCACAATCACCAAGAAGACCCCCCCACACTGTAGCTTCACTCAGTGTGCAGCCCAACCCTATGGGACCCTGGCCTAGATCAGGATGTCTTTCTTTATTGAGATGCTATATTCAGTGTTGACTTGGGTTGAGGTTGGAAAATTAATAGGGGTTTGATCCATCCTCTTGGGTCTCCTTACCACTTGGAAATCATGAACTGAACAAATTTGTCTTTCAATGGTCATTAATCTTCTCAAGAAATGTGCCTCTAACTTTGCTGGACAATGTTTTTTCTGTTCTTCCCAGATCCTTTCACTGGTAATTCATTCATTCATTCTCTTTCTTTTTTTTTTAAATTGAGACAGGATCTCTCTTTATAGCCCTGTGTGGATCTCACTGCAGAAACAAGGTATGATTATAACACAATATGTATCCCTTAACTTCTGTCTCCTCTGTGCTGGGATGGAAAGTGTGGTACACATATGCACCACGCTTACCCCTTTTTGATGATGAAGGGTCTTCCCTGCCTTAGACAACCCTGGGTGATATTCTATTTTTCCATGATACCAGCACTTGGCCCTGTCTGTCTAAGATAACTCTGTTCTCCCTCTGGTTCCCAAGGGAATGGGAAATACCATCAGGAGTTCCTCCAACAATGGAGTGCTTGGTAGTAAAGGAGAATAAACAAGAGAAGACCTGTAGACCCTAGATTCAAAGGTCAGAACTCCCCAGGAATTACTGCAGTCTTCTTAAACAATCATGGGCTTCAGGCTGTCACTTTGTAGGAGATAGTACATAATCACATAGTAGGTAGGCACACCGCTTGGGGACTCACTAGCACTCTTCCGTAATCTGCCCCAATCCCTGCACTTGTCTGGACTTGGTACTCACATTGAAGGGATAAACTTGCAAGCAGCTCCTGAGATTAGACCTGACCCAATTCCTATCTCTAAGGCATATAGTAGACCTCACCCTCCCAACACACACACCAGCTCCACTATGCTGCCCAAGGCTCTTCCTCCCCTATGGCCCTCTTTCTTCCACCAAGGTCCCCTGCTCTCACAACCACCACATACACACTTCCTTCAGGGCACCACCTCATCTGAAGACCACTAGGTTGCTGCACTTTTCCTGGACACACTGTCTATTGGATTCTATTCAATTCTTAAATTAGAATTAATAGAATAGATTCTATTCTATTCTTAAAAGCTCCACCAAACAGGAGAGTCAAAGATCCTCCCACTCTGTCTCTTTCCAGCCAGAAGATGCTTAAATTCTTCACCTGACACACTGTTTTGACCAACTCAACCTGTGTAGGAGAAACTGTGGCCAGCCTACCCAAGCCGCAGGTGCCCAAGCAAACCTGTATGAGCGTGTGTGGCAGGCATTTCATCCCTGAGCCAAGCCTGCCTAAACCCTATAGACTGCTGACAGAGAGACACCTGACCAGGGACACCAATGAGGAAAGGACAAAGCAGCAGAGTGAGCCAATAGGACCTTGGGAGGAGATAAAAAGGTAGGACCGTCTTCCTTAATAAACCAGTCTGCAGCAAGCTGTGCTACTCACTGACTCCCAGTGCCTGAGTTGTTGGTGCTGTGTCTTCTCACTCCTTCCCCCAAGGGGTGTCTGAGCAGAGTAACCCACAAAAAACATCAAAGACAATAGTCCTGCAAATGTTCTTGCTATAATCCTGAGAGAGGAGAGCCATTCTGATATAGAAGAAGTGACCCATGATCTCTATTGATAAAGAACTTTTCAAAATTCCCTTTATTTTAGTTAGAGCCTTGTGTGTCCTAAACTGAACTTATAGTTGTTCTATAGCTCATAATGATATTGAGGAGATGGGATTAGATATTACCAGCAATTCCAAGACCAGATATGGTTCTGATAGTGGACCCCTTTCTGCCCAGCATGTTGCAACACACAAGTTTTGGATATTGTCTTGCAGAAGTCTTGTAGATGGGACTCCTTTTTACTGGGATTACTGATATGGGCCACAAGCCTAGGTTTTTTAGCTTTTACACTTTTTATTGATTTACTTTTATTCTTCTCATAATATCTCATTGGAAACACATACTTAATCATATATGGCTTGTAGTCATAGTTGGCTGATTGTACCCCATGTCGTTCCACTTGGAGGCATTTAGAATTAATTGCCAGATCTTGAAACATGACAGAATTAGGCCCATTTACTGCCTCTACACACCAAGTTCGTTTAGTATGCCCTCATTGCCTTGGGGTGCAGAAATGATGATCCAGGGATTTCTTTTTACTTATTTCTTTACTTTTTTTTTTGCAGAAAAAAAAAAAAACATGCTTTCCTACCTAGGGCCTTCACATGAACCTATGTGTGGGGTCATAACAACACTGGTGACTGCTCAAATTACACTTTTTGAGTAATACAGGGCTTGCTTTATATGGCCTAGCCCAGTTCTTCCAAGTTTATGGCAACTTATTAAGTGCTATCTTCTAATTAAAACCTGTCAGCATCCTTACAATTCTTTTCCCCTGACCAAAAGAAATGAATGCTTTCTATTTCTTTTGCATATCATGGTTTTGTATTGTGACCCTTCATTTAGAGCTTGAGCTTCTCCTAGACTATGCCTTTTAAACGAGTTTATACAAACGGACTCCTGGTTTTATATCCTCACTATAACTGCAATGCCTGGCACACAGTAGGATGTCAGAAATATTTCTTGTAGAAATACCTAAAGGAATCACTTGGGCTGTCCTCGCCAATTGTCACATGTATTTAGGGCAAAATTCTTGCAGGAAGACAGAAGCCATCAAACATTTCAGGTTCATAAATACATACATTTTTCCTGTTGTGTGAGTTTTCTCATGGAAGAATCCTCCAGTCAAAACAAAACAACTCTTGCCTTCACATTTAGTTCAGTGTTATTTTCTCCTGCTCAGCACTTCACTCCATCAGAATTAAAATATATTATCAATGGTGTGGGAAAGACATGGAACTCTTAAGGTTACTAGGAGCCTCTGCACCAAAAACAGTGTGCATGCTTTTGTGCTCAATGGTTTTGGTTGAGAAATGGGTTAAGGAGTTTGGGGACATGACTATATACTCAGATACTTACCTGTGCTTATAAGAGGGACAAGATTGATCTGTCTACCAGGTTTATATTGACCCAAAGGTCATATCCTTTGTTACAAGTAACTGAAGAAAATTTACATGGTCAACATGAAAGACCACAGAAGACACTCACAGAAATGGCAAGAGAGGCACAATTGCTGGCATGTTGATAGGAACTTAGAAGTAACTCAGCTTTAACTGGTCTGGAGACAATAGAAAACACACTTATGCCATTTCTGATTTGGATCTATTATACTACCAAGCCCATTGGAGCATTTTCCAAGTAGTTTTCAGGTAACTGTTTGGATATAATAGGTAGGACCTATCAGTAACTCATACAAGGAAAGTGGAAGTACACATTCATTTTTCCATTACTGCACTTTCAGGAAATCATTAGGAGGGTGGGGAAAGAGGTGATTTTAAGGAGCAAATTCCTCTTTGATGATTCCTTCTCTTCACAAAGGAGAGGGACTGAAAGTGTATTTCATTGCTGAGCACTGGCCTGGCAAGTGTGGTGCCCTAAGTTCAGTCCTTAGCACCATTAAAGACCTGGACAACAAAAACAAGTGCTTTGCAATATAGAGAAGTTAAGTATAGGACAGAGGATGGCCAGAGGTAGCTACAGTTGAGTTCTTGCAAGCAAGAGATGCTGCCTTACTCTGTAATGGATGACAGAAAGGGGTATAGAGCAAGTCCCGGCCGCTTCAGAACCTGTTGATTTCTGGAAAGAATGCCGTTCTCCAATAACATCTGGAACCAACTCCTATAAAGTGATGGTTCACTAACACACTCAAAATTGGTTCCAACCACATTTTCTAAAGAGCCAAAGAATTGTGTTATCAAGAGGAATGCATATGTGACTGCCAATGGGGGATGCTGAGGAAGCCATCAAATTTTTAGAATTCTGTATGATTGCCTTGTATGATTTTTCTTGTTTGGTGATTTCTCTTTCTTCAATGACATTGTGATTTCATTCATTTTTCCATTCAATTAAATTTCAACTATGTAACATGAAGTTGTTTCACCAAAGGATACAAGGGAAAACCAGAAGAGCAGCAAAACAAATGAGCTCTGTAGTGAGATGACCCTACTTAAAAGGGACACCCTCAAATGAAGAGTTAGTCAGCCTTCCCAACTCTCTCCTTCCTCCTCAAATTTATTTCTTAAATATTTTTAAACTTAGACAAAGTTGAAAACAGCACAGAGATTTCCTGAAATATCACCCAGCTTTCCTAATGTTAACATATTACAGAGCCATAATTTAATTATCACAACCAAGAAACTAATATTATCAAAGGTTCTTCCCAGACTTTATTTACATTCCGCCAGTTTTCCAGCTAATGTGCTTTTTTCACCTCCAGGCCTTTCATTGCACTCACGTACCTCAAGTGTGTGGTCTTCTCTAGTCTGTGACAAGTCTGCTTATCTTTCTGATTTTGCATGGCACTAGTACATAGCCTAGTCTTAAACTCTTGTCATTAGATTACATTTGTTCATTTTGAGTGAAGAGACTTACAGTTAGGATATATACTGCCCTCCTTGCTGTATCAGGCCAAGATGGCATCAGTATATCTGCAATGGGTGACATTAATCTCATGCCTTGGACGAGGTGGTGTTTTCCAGGCTCCTCTGGATGTTCACACTGTCCCATGGTTACTGATGATTTCCCAGATAACACTTGGAGTTTCCTGCACCAGTTAATATTGTAATACCCCAGTGGTAGTTTTCTATTTCCCTGTGTACCTCTTTGATCTTTTCTAAAAGAAAGGTGCTACCCATTCTTAAGGCTGAACACTAAATCTCTCAACACATTTTTCTCCAAGTAACTTTCTAGGAGACTGAAGGTAACTTCTGAACAAGGGAGACACCTTTTAATGTTGAAAAATGACAGTCCACTGGGTCCTAAGAATGTCGTCCTCATCTGGCCTAGAGACCACATAATGCACTCCCCTGTTTAAATTCTTTCTGACATGGCTTATACTTTGATCCTACACAAACACCTTCCTTAGTAGGACATTGTTGTACAGGTTTGGAATTCACCTTTATTGGAACAAATTTTGACTTTGAAATGTCAGTCTTTCCACTGTCTACCATTAGCCTTTTATTATATCTTGCCCAAACTTTTTACTTTGACTTGAACTTTATGTAGGTGACTGCCATTGGGGGAAGTGCTTGGTAGCATCCACACCTGAGGGTGATGGGGGAAGTGCTTCTGTGTATGTGTTTGTCTTACTGGATGATAAATAAAGTACTGTTTGGCCAATGAGGCAGCAAGTTAGAAGGGACAAGGAGTCAAAGACGATTCTGGAAAATGTAGTGGAGAAGTGGTGATCCATGCAGGAAGTGACATAGCAAGGAGACTCATATTTTTGGAAGGAGAAGTAGGAAGTGGTCCCCTTTTCCCCTTTGCTTCCTCCAGGAGCACCATGTGATCCACCAGCAAGGGAGGACACCAATGGAAGGTGTCTGATAAGTTAAGTCTTATAAACTATATAGATTTATAATAACTAAGACTGAGCTAACAGATGAGGAATCCTAGTCATTGGCCAAGTAGATTTTGTACCTAATAGAAGTCTGTGTATTGTTTTGTCCATCCAACTCGGGCAGCTGGTGGAGACCGCACACATGGTGGTAGAACTCAGGCAGCTTTTGGAGGAAAGATTTATCATAACATGAGGGTTATTAGATGAGTGAAGAAAATGAGATGCATCTCTTTGAAGCTGCACAGGAACACACATTAGACATTAGAGCATAAGGAGGTTCACATTCACTGGTTGAAAGGAATACCTAAGAGTATAGGCAGGTTTCAGTTAGCCATGCTCTTTAGACATTCAACTGACTGATTGTCTTGAAACATGAGAGACAAGTCCTACCAAGTGACAATGATGATAGTGTTACTTATGCACAACACTAGAGGGGTGAGATCAAGGCAGAGTCCTGGGAAAGGACAGTGGCCATTGTAGCTGCATTTGGAGAGATGAAAACTTGAAATGCCCTACGAACCCTACATGAAAATTAACACATGGTTCTAAAAAACCTTTTGCCTCACTCCAGGCTTTGCCATTGAAGATGCTTTCTGGAGTGTCAACAACTAAAATTATCCGAAAATTCGTTGGCATGGGGATAACTAGGGAATAGACATGGTAGAGAAGCCTGTTTGCTTTCATGAGTTCTTCCTTGGTTACGAGATGGGCACATCTTCTGCATGACTTAATACTGGGCCCTGAAGCTCATAGCCTTCCCATGCATTTGCAAGTTGACAGTTCCAACATAGTGAGGCCAAAGGGTGGTCTGAGCCAGGCTGATCTGATCAGTGTGTTCCCTTTGCTTCACTAATCCCTATTTACTCATATATTCCCAGTGTCTAGGTCATCCCTGTAGAGCCTCAGAAGTGGGACAGAGGACAACTTAAATAAGCTTCCTGCCAAAAAGCTGGAACCCTAGAGGATGTGCAAGGCCCTCTAGTCCCTGCCTGAGGCTCTCTCTTCCTGCCCCTGAGCTCTCTTGTGAATACAATAAAAAAATAATCCTAGTGATTATGGGAGCATAGGGACTCTTTTTGCTGGAGAAGTTTTAGACACTTTAGACCCCACTCAACCTTAACTCCCACCAAGGGCACCAAACAGCGTTATCATCTAAGTTATAGTTTCTTAGCCTTCCAGGAAGCTTAGGCACAGATCAGAGTGATATCCAGCACTTAGGTACCTAGCATTTTCTGGGCATTCCATGTACAAACTCAGTTTTCACATACAACAAATTACTATCCCACTTAAGAAGTGGGGCAAAGAATCAAAATACAGTAGTAAGGAACCTAGGAAGCAGTAGGCATAGCATTCAAATTTAGTCAACCTTACTCCAGAAGACAGATTCTTTGACCCAACACTTACTACCAGTTAGTACACACACACACACACACACACACACACACACACACACACACACACACACTACCGTGTGTGCACATTAATTCAGTCTGGCTGGACAGATGGCTAGAAGTGGTGGTTCAACCATGTATGTGTCAAAACTCATGGTGTGAAGGTTTTTCTGAGGAGATACTGAAAAAACAGTATGTGACGAATCCTACAGAGCTTCCTCTCTGTGATGGAAAAGAGGGATTTTTATACTATGTCATTCCTTCTGATATCACTTAAGCCAGTGGGAAGAAAAAGTACCAGCATTAAGACAGAGGGAGTCCTTGCAGCAGAGTCCTTGCTGAACCATTACACTTCTATAGGCCACCAAGAAAGCCATTTCCTATGACCTATAAAGCTGTGTTTAAAGACTTACCTAATGCCTCAGCCCTGTAATTCCAAGTGAAAGGACCAGTATTGACACAATACAACTAAGACCAAGTTCTCAGCACAAAGGAAAATGATTTGTCCCATAGGAACAAATAACAGACAAACACTGTAGGTAGAAGACAAGGGAGAAAGGGAAAGGATCAGGACTATTTGTTCCAGAGGGACATAGGACTGACTTTGGATAGCAAGGAGACAGATTTGGGCCATAGGAAAATGGCAGTTTATAAAAGCACAAGGGGAAACCCTGTGTTAGGATGAGGTATTAATTTTAACTGGGCATGTTAATTAGATGAACCAAAGGGGGCTTCTGAATGCTGGACATCAATAGTTTGATTGCTGGACCTTAGTAGTCAGCCTTAGCTAGGGGAAGTCACCAAATAAAGGAACAGACCTTGGTGGCTAGCTTTTGGAGTATAATGGATTTAACAAGGTGGGAAGAATGGAAGAGAAGGGCAAGACCTACCAGAGCCATGTTTGTCATGCTTGGACCTGTTACAGCCCCTACACCAGGCAAGGTTGGAAACCATCTTAAACTACATAACAAGTTCTAGATCAGCCAGGAGGTGTCCTGCGATCCAGGAGAATCAGAACACTCATCATCCATCATCTTCAAATTAGCATCTTACAAAATCCTGATACAGCTGTGAAGTCCATAAAGGCAGCATCAACACTGCATGGTCATTCATCTGCTGCCCCGTTCTCACCAGTGCCCTTTTCCCATTCTTGGGCCTTTGGAGGCTCCCATCCAGCACTGGTTACTGCACCTTCTCCAGATCTCAGATTCTGCGACATTTTCTCCAATCTTCCAAACCCATTTGCCACCTCTACATTTTTCAGTAGGGAAAGCCAGTTATTTACAGAAGGTCTTTTCTTCTAACTGCACACATAGCCCTGTGTGTTCTTCACATAAGTCCCAGAACTCCTCCCTCAGGACACCTGAGGCCCAGATGCTTCAGTTTGGATAGGTAATGTGGACTCGGGGAGGTCATCGCAGCATTTAGCATTTTTATTTCTCTCTTTAATTAAGAGGTTCTTTGAGACAGATATTGGGACACCATGCATTATTCCTTCCTTTCATAATTTCAATATCCATTGCTGTGGTGTGTGCCAAATGGTGATTTCCTATTTTTGTGTTTTACACTTGGGAATTGAAGTTCTCCTCTTAGGATTCCATGTAGCCTCTTAAAGTGAAGAACATAAAACTTTTAAAATAGCAGTGGTGGGTCCACTTTTATCTAGGAGGACAATTACATGTGCTGTGAAGCAGAAAATACTCTCAAATATGAATGTTATTTGAAGTTTTGCTAATGTTTTTCCCTGCAGAGATGGCAGAGGACAAGGCATTAGACTCAGTTGCCAAAACAGCCCAGTAGTTACTCCTGGCCACTGAGCTCTTGGTTCTGAGGTCATGGAGACCAGATGCCATGAAAGGGCTGACACCAAGGCACAGAATCATTTGGGATGAGGTCCTATCTGCCTGTGAATTCCTGGCTGAGTGAAAACTCACTGTGTCACCAAGGCTGCAGGAAATTAGAGAGTTCCAACCCTACCTGTGTGTTCTGGAGTGACAAGAATACAACAACATTGTTTTTATGAATAAAAATATTCATTTTGCTCAACAAGTGCTGAAAAAGGGCAGGAAGTATATACAGTGTATAGCCTTAGTCAACTATGAAAACAATGACAACAGCAAAATAATTATCAAATAATAACAAAACTTCAAACAAGGGCAAAGAAAACTAAAAATCCTAATCAAACAAAACCCGAGCCAAAACCAGATGTCCCCACCCTCAAATTAAGTTAACAATATTCTCTTGCTCTAGACCCAACAAATCATCAGAGAGCATTTGTCTATCCAAAAGTGTCTGAGACCTCCTGTATAAATCCTTTCTCAGGACTGGTCATGCCAGTGCAGACTGTGAAACTGGGGAATCCCCAGTCATTTTATTCATGGAAGATCCAACAACTAACACAAGGTGTGAGGAGTGCTGGAGTCTCTTTGGTGCATGGTGTTGGCTTCAGCCCTTCCCTGGAGAGGCAATCCTATTCTTTTCCATGTGGTATGTATACATAACAGCATGGCATCCATACAGTCTGTTTGTCAGGTTTCTCACCACATAAGGAGGACTCAGTCAGCTTACTAAAGACATGGAGAGGAAAATGGCAGAGTAACCATGCTCAGTAACATACGCTCCCCCATGCTTCTGTGCCCCACTCGGGGCCACCAGCTGATGGATGTCTGCATTCTGAGTAAGTCTGGGTGGGTCCTCTGAATCGCAAGCTTCTTTCTGATGATTTCTTGTCTCCGGGAATAGGCCAACATCAGACACATGGATCAGAAAGGGGAAGGTTCCCCATGTAGTATGTTTTAGTTTTCCTTGTTAGTTCACAGTTATAAGGAGGTGTCCTTTTTGAGCAAGAGTTGATGCTAGAGTCGAGAATATATGTGGCTTCCTTCAACATCCCAGTTCTTGCAAGGGGTGCTGTCAGAGAAGGAAAGGCAATCAGACACATAGGCAGCCTCACTGGACCATGGTGCAGACAAAACCAGGTCCAATTCACTCACAGGAAACCAATGTCAAGGAAGAAAATGCTCCCCATGAATACCAAGGTTGCAGGGGTAGGAGTCAATAGTGGCTCACTTACACTCAATGCTCCTGCTGCAGCATCTCCATCGGCAGGAGGCTCTCACCCTGGTCTGTGATCTGTTCCAGTTCACGCCGGAGGTTTTCAAACCTAGGGGAGGAAGACAGCAGGTTCAGAGGACTAGTGGGGAACTGCCATGCTGGCTTTGGAGCTCCCACCAGCTCTACTCAGGTGGCCAATCCAGCATTACGTTTCAGTCAAGCTCATTCATTCCTTGTTTCCTCAAGGGAGAAGGATGAGGGAGCACCTGGCCTGGATATTCTCTCCCGCTTTAAAAACTTGTAGAGATTAAACTGAGAATTACACACTGTGCTGAACTAGAAAAACAGACATTTCTCCAAACGTTCAGATACATTATTTTGAAAAAAATTACCAGCTATCAATATCTGAGTCACAGTTCAGTAGAGATATGCATGGTCTTGAAATGATGCCAGTTAACTGTGAGCAACCTGGGAACCAGAATGCTTGGGGCCCTCTATCAGAGCCTACACAACACTGCAGTGGAGGCTCTGTTTATTCCTTCAGCACAGGAACTTCCTGGGTTCAACATTTCAAACTCTAAACCTGCTTAATTCCAGAGAAACCTTCTTACAGGAAATAGATAACACGCTGCAGAGAACCCATAAATCAGTAAGAAGGTCCTGCATGCAAATCTTCCCGAGGGTAGGAACTTATCTCTGAAGGTGATATTGTGAAGGAAAATTAAGTGGCAGGAGGACACACTGTTTTCCATACACTCTCCCTGCTAGGTTTGGGGTTACCATAGGAGGGAGCACTGCACTCAGAACATAGGAGAGGACTCAGCAGAGAAGAAGGGGAAACAACCCTTAGGAAGATTAAGGATAATCCACAGTGTTTCCTGCACAGACATTCCTGTTGACTGAGCCAGCCCAGTACTCTCAGATGTTCTTTCCCCATCTGGGACTAAAAGGCAATGCAGATGGCCAGAAACCCAAATAGGGCAGAGATTAAGATCTCTCCTGGCCTGAGATCCTACCTCTTCTGGGAGACCGTGAAGTGATGCTGCAGCTTTTCTGCCAGGATCATTTGCTTGGTGACCAGATCTCTCTGCTTCAGCAGGTATTGCAGTCTTTCCTCCAATTTTTCCTGTTTCTGTTTATTAGAGGATTATCTTCTCAGTGGAGGGTTGAACACTCATGTGCACACAGACATACACACTCCTGAGACACACACATACAAGTGTGTACTCGTACAAGCATACTACATTTCATTCACATGTAACGTTTCCCAGATAATGATAAAATAAGAGATTAATTTTAGAAGAATTAATTAATTAATTTAAGAAATTTAAATAACATGAGAATGATCTTTGAGAAGAATCTTAACATTCCTTGAATAGAAGAACACAGAGGGAAGGGCAGATAAACATCCCGGGCAATGAAGTGCTTTCTTGTAAACCCAGAGCACAAACAAATGTGCTACTGGGGTGCCTGTCCTATGAGCCATCCCTGCTTATCACCTTCCCCAGTCTGTGTCCTAAAGGCTTGCTTCCCCAGAACAACTGGTTGGTGGTGGACCAGGCCCTTGCACTCACTCGTGCTTCCCAGTTTCTCCAAGGTAGTTTCCTACACATGGAGCTCTCTAAACCATAGGCAGCCTCACTTCAGACACAAAGCAGTGAACCCAGGAAACTAGAAAATCTCCACAACCAGGAGCCAATATAAACATTTACTTCCTGTAACATGATTGTGTCAGGGATTTGTCTGAGTGACAGAAGGCTGACTAACTCAGTCAAATAAGTGCATATATTATTTCCTGCTGAACAATATTCCATGGAAAGTCTGGACTACATTATACATTTACATTCAGAGATTTTGGGTATCTGAATAGGTTCAACTTCAGGGCTGCTCTGAAGAAGGCTGGTCAATGTGTCCTTGTTTCACTGTTACCAACTATTTCCGATTCGGGAGTCACTGGGTTACATGGGGACTGCAGATCAACTTTCTGAAAAATTGTACATTGCTTCTCATAGGACTACACCAATTTACAATAGGAACAATGTTTAAGAATCTTCCTTTCTCCTGACCCTCCATAAAGCCCATTCCTACTCAAACCTAACCTCTTTAGAATAAAAGCAGTTGTTTAGTGATGCAGACACAGCAGAGTGTGAGTGCTTTAGACTATAAGGAGCCTAAGTGAGGTGAACTGAGACAGCCTTATTCTCAAACCTCAGCATGTCCATGGACTTCTGTTGAGCTGAGGTGCAACCACAAGCACTATTGCAAATTCCAAAGAATTTCTGTTCAGATAAATACTTTTGTCTCTGCAAACACCTGAAAAACTGTTAGCTTACAGCAGTTTTCGTGCCTTTTATTCCAGTGAGCTGTGTGGACATGCAGAACAATGGACAACTATATGTGATGCCTGATGACATCCTTTTGAAATGGCACAATACTTTCTTATTAAAGGTGGAATCCAGTTGCATAGAAGGACAAGTGATGTGCCAAGGGTTCCAAACCAGGCTGGTGAAACCCACAGAAACTGCTGACCTGAACAACAGGGAGTTTTTGATCCCCAGATGGTAGCTGGGATACCAGAATGGGATTGATCCAAACCCCAGGAATGTGGGTTTCAATGAGGAGACCTGGGAAATCTACAGGACCTCCTTCAGTACTTATTCGTAGCATAGGTGTGTATTTTGGGAGCCCATTGTACATAGAATAATACTCCCTGAGCCAAGACACATGGTGGGGGCCTAGGCCCTATCCCAAAGGATACGACAGACTCTGATGGGGCCCTATGGAAGGCCTCACTCTCCTGGGGGAGCAGAAATGACACGTGATAAGTAGGGTTTTAGTTGGCAGAGGGTGTTAGGGGAGGAGGAGAGGATGAGGGAACGGGGATTGACATGTAAAACAATCTCGATTCTAATTCAAATTAAAAAAAGCATCTGCAACAAAAAATGGAGAGATCTTATACTAGCAACTTCATAGCACACAGCAAAGCTACAAAACAAAAACAGGAAGCACATCAAAAGGAGTAGCCTGTAAGAAATAATCAAGCTGATGGCTTAAATCAATAAGATGGAAATAAAGAGAACCATATAAATATCAAAATTGGTTCTTTGAAAAAATCAACAAGATAGATAAACCCTTATCCAAACTAATTGAAGATGGACAGCAGTTATCCAAATTAATAAAATTAGAAACAAAATAGGGACATAACAGACATAACAACAGATACTGAGGAAATCTAGAGAATCAAAAGGACATACTTTAAATCCTGTATTTCATCAAACTGGAAAATTTAAATGAAATGGATAATTTCTCATTAGTTACCATTTACCAAAGTTGAATCACCATCAGATAAATACTTCAACAGACCTATCACCTCTTGGAAAATAGAAGCAGTCATTGAAAGTCTCTCAACCCAAAGACCCAGGGCCGGATGGTTTTCCACACAGAATTAAAAGAAGATCCATACCAACACATCAGGAATTAATTTACAAAATAAAAACAGAAGAAACGATTGCTGCTCAGAGTCATCTGAGGCAAGCTACCTGCCTGCCAGACCCAGTTCAGCGGTGGCAGGTTACGAACACCGAACACCCAGAGGCAGCCCCCAGAGGCTGTTTCCAGTTCCGGTTCGTTGTCGCTGCTCAGAGTCATCTGACACAAATGACCATACAGAATTCGGCAGCGGGATCTGACACCCCGAGGCCCGGTGAAAGCTCTGCCTCCAACTGCCCGCCTGTCGGGACCAGGCAGGCCCGGACATTGCCGATACCCGGGTAACAGTGACACCTCCATCCATGAGAAGAGAACCAACATCAGAGTATTGGATCTATTTGCATCTACCAGAAGGGAACCTTGGTCCCACACCCACCAGGAGAACAAGAAACACTTGCTACACCCACCAGAAGAAAGAATGAGAAGAGGAAAAGGGAAAAGCACGTCCAACAACAGAAAAACCAATATGACACCACCGGAGACTAGGAACCATACACCAGTAAGACCTCAATATCACGATACAGATGAACCAGAAGAGAATGACCTTAAAAACACCTTCAGGAAAATGATAGAGGATCTCAAAGACGACATGAGAAAATCCCTTAAAGAAATTGAAGACAAAACAAACCAAAAAACACAAGAAACAGTACAAGACCTAAAAACCGAAATAGAGACAATAAAGAAAGCACAATCTGAGGCAATGCTGGAAATAGAAAAGCTGGGTAAATTATCAGGAACTACAGATGTAAGCATAACCAACAGAATACAAGAGATGGAAGAGAGAATCTCAGGAGTTGAAGACACACTAGTGGAAATAGATTCATCAACCAAAGAAAATCTTAAGTCCAACAAATCCCTAACACAAAATATCCAGGAAATATGGGATACTGTGAAAAGACCAAACCTAAGAATAATAGGTATAGAAGAAGGTGAAGAAATCCAACTCAAAGGTGCAGAAAACATATTCAACAAAATCATAGAAGAAAAATTTCCCAACCTAAAGAAAGACATGCCAATGAAAATACAAGAAGCCTACAGAACACCAAATAGACTGGACCAAAAAAAGAGGTCACCTCGCCACATAATAATCAAAACAACAAGCATACACAACAAAGAGAAAATATTAAGAGCAACAAAGGAAAAAGGTCAAGTAACCTATAAAGGCAAACCTATCAGAATCACCCCTGATTTTTCCTTGGAAATTCTGAAAGCCAGAAGGTCCTTGATCGATATTCTACCTACCCTAAGAGACCATGGATGCCAGCCCAGACTATTATACCCAGCAAAGCTTTCAATCATTATAGATGGAGAAAACAAGATATTCCATGATAAAACCAGATTCAAACAATACATATCCACCAAAACAACCCTACAGAAAGTACTGGAAGGTAAACTGCAACCCAGGGAAATTAACTACAACCAGAAAAACATAGGCAATGGATAATCCCAATTTTCCAACAGTCAAAAGAAAAAAGGGATAGAATCCCACACCTAATCTTGCCACCATCACCAAATCGAAAACAAACAAAAATGAACAATAATCAATGGTCATTAATATCTATCAACATTAATGGTCTTAACTCCCCTATAAAAAGACACAGATTAGCAAAATGGATAAGAAGACAGAATCCTTCCTTCTGCTGCTTACAAGAAACTCACCTCAACCTCAAAGACAGACGGTACCTAAGAATTAAAGGTTGGGGAAAGATCTTCCAATCAAATGGACCCAAGAAACAAGCAGGGGTAGCAATTCTAATATCCAACAAATTGGACTTTAAACTAAAATCAGTCAAAAGAGATGAAGAAGGTCATTTCCTACTCATCACAGGAGAAATCCATCAGGATAAAGTCTCAATTCTGAACATTTATGCCCCAAATACAAAGGCATCCACATTTGTAAAAAAAACATTACTAAAACTCAAATCACACATAAAACTGCACACACTTATAGTGGGAGATTTCAACACCCCACTCTCATCACTGGACAGGAACACCAGACAGAAATTTAACAAAGAAACAAAAGAACTAATAGAAGTTATGGCACAATTGGACTTAACAGATATCTATAGAACATTCCACCCAAATACAAAACAATTTACCTTCTTCTCAGCACCACATGGAACCTTCTCTAAAATCAACCACATACTTGGCAATATAGGAAACCTCAACAAGTACAAAAAAATTGAAATAACCCCCTGTATCTTATCAGACCACCATGCTTTAAAATTAGAATTCAACAACAACAAGAACTACAGAAAACCTACAAACTCATGGAAATTAAGTAACACCCAATTGCACAATTCATGGGTCCAGGAAGAAATAAAAAAAGAAATTAAAGATTTCCTAGAATTCAATGAGAATGAGGACACAACATATCCAAACCTATGGGATACTCTGAAAGCAATGCTAAGAGGAAAGTTCATAGTGCTAAATGCCCATATGAAAAAACAGGAGAATAATCACACTAGAGAATTAACAGCACAACTGAAAGCTTTAGAAAACAAAGACGCCAATACACCCCAGAGGAGCAGAAGCCAGGAAATAATCAAATTGAGGGCTGAAATCAATAAAATGGAAACTAGGAGAACAATACAAAGAATCAATATAACAAAAAGTTGGTTCTTCAAGAAAATCAACAAGATATACAAACCTTTATCCAAATTTACCAAACAACAAAGAGTGAACATGCAAATTAATAAAATCAGGAATGAAAAGGGGGTCATAATAACAGACACAGTGGAAATCCAGAGAATCATCAGGTCACACTTTGAAAACCTATATTCCTAAAAATTTGAAAATCTAAAGGAAATGGACAATTTTCTGGACAGATTTCACTTTCCAAAATTAAATCAAAAACAGATAAGAAACTTAAATAGACCTATAAACTCTAATGAAATTGAAGCAGTCATTAGAAGTCTCCCAACCAAAAAAAGCCCAGGGCCAGATGGCTTCAGTGCACAATTCTACCAGAAATTCAAAGTACAGCTAATACCAATTCTCCTCAAAGTATTCCACACAATAGAAGCAGAAGGGTCATTACCAAACTCTTTTTACGAGGCCACAATAAACTTGATACCCAAGCCACACAAAGACACAATTAAGAAAGAGAACTACAGACCAATATCCCTCAGGAACATTGACGCAAAAATTCTCAATAAAATATTGGCAAATCGAATCCAAGAACACATCAGAGAAATCATCCATCCAGATCAAGTAGGCTTCATCCCAGGGATGCAAGGATGGTTCAACATATGAAAATCCATCAATGTAATCCACCATATAAACAGACTGAGGAAAAAAAATCACATGATCATCTCACTAGATGCCAAAAAAGCTTTTGACAAAATCCAAATCATCCCTAACAATAAAGGAAATTCTGGAGGCATCACCAGCCCTGACTTCAAGCTCTATTACAGAGCTATAGTCCTGAAAACAGCTTGGTATTGGCACAAAAATAGACTGGTAGACCAATGGAATAGAATTGAAAACCCTGATATTACCCCACACACCTATGAACATCTGATTTTTGACAAACAATCCAAATTCATACAATGGAACAAAGAGAACATCTTCAACAAATGGTGCTGACATAACTGGTTGCAGACATGTAGAAGACTGCAGTTAGACCCAAGCCTATCGTCTTGCACAAAACTTAAGTCAAAATGGTTCAAAGATCTCAACAAAAATCCAGCTACACTGAACCTGTAGACAAATTAGAAGACAAAGTGGGAAATACCCTTGAATTAATCGGTACAGGAGACTGCTTCCTGAACATTACACCAGTAGCACAGACACTAAGGTCAACAATTGATAAATGGGACCTCCTGAAACTGAGAAGTTTCTGTAAGGCAAAGGAGACAGTCAGCAAGACAAAACGGCAGCCCAAAGACTGGGAAAAGATATTCACCAACCCCACATCTGACAGAGGGCTGATCTCCAAAATATACAAAGAACTCAAGAAACTAGTCCCCCAAACACCAAACAACACAATTAAAAAGTGGGGTACAGAACTAAATAGACAATTCTCAATAGAAGAATCTAAAATGGCTGAAAGACACATGAGAAAGTGTTCAACATCCTTAGTCATCAGGGAAATGCAAATCAAAACAACTTTGAGATACCATATTACTCCTGTCAGAATGGCTAAAATCAAAACTACCAATGACAGTTTATGCTGGAGAGGATGCGGAGAAAGACGAACACTCCTCCACTGCTGGTGGGAGTGCCAACTTGTACAGCCACTGTGGAAAACAGTATGGCGACTCCTCAAGAAAATGGGAATTAGTCTACCACAAGATCCAGCAATTCCACTCCTAGGCATATACCCAAAAGAAGCACATTCATATAACAAGGACATATGTTCAACTATGTTCATAGCAGCATTATTTGTAATAGCCAGAAACTGGAAGTAGCCTAGATGCCCCTCAACCGAAGAATGGATAGAGAAATTGTGGTACATTTACACAATGGAGTACTACTCAGCAGAAAAAAACAATGGAATCTTGAAATTTGCAGGAAAATGGATGGAACTCGAAGAAACCATTCTGAGTGAGGTAACCCAATCACAAAAAGACAAACATGATATGTACTCACTCATATGTGGACCTGCTTTATGATACATAGTAGTAACCATGCTTTATCAGAGCTGTTTTTAATGATGTTGCTCAGAATGGTTTCCTCCCAGATGATGACTGAGAAACTAATTTAAAAAAAAATGGTGCCAAGTACCACAAGAGTAACAGAACTGTACTGTTTCCTGGGATTCTGTTTTTCACTTTTTTGTTGTTGTTATTTGTTTGTTTGTTTGTTTTTTGTTTTTTGTTTTTTTAAAATTGAGTGTGCTGGATGTCTCTACAATTTTGTTCAAAGGACTGCAGAACTTGGAAAAGCTGTTGCTGCTATCGATGCATAACATATTGCCATTATTGCTCTTAAATATAAATATAAATATAAATATGCTAATTGAAACTCAAATATGTGATGAATACAAGGTGTTTCAGTGAGTGCTCACCTGTGCATGCAAATTTGATTTCATATTTAGTAAGTAATAAAGTTATATGCTTGCCAAAAAAGAAAAATAAGTGATACACTAGAAGACAAATGTCACACAATTTCAATTTTATGTGTAACCTAGAAATGATGAACTTATGGGAACAGAGAGCAGAATTGTGGCTATTGGGCTTCAATGTGGGTCTTTTAACAATGGGGAAACGATTGGTTTAAGGATATAAAACTGCAGTTGGACAAGAGGCATGGACTCTCTGAAATCTTGAGGTCTACTGAAAGCATGATAAATATGGTTGATAACAATATGCTATATTTTAAAAGTTGTGAGATAGTATACATTAAGTGTTCTCAAAACAAAAATGATGAATATGTGTGATATAACATGTTAATTGGCTTAATTTAGCCATGCCATTGTGAACATGCTGTATTCTGTATCATAATTGTGCATGACTTTATTTATGAACTAAATAAATGACTGGAGAAAAAAAGAAAAACAATGACTTTATGAATCTGGAATCGTTATCTCTAGCTATCCTTACCCTGCTTAATATCTACTCATCACTCACCCTTGTATCTGGCCTCACATCATTGCGATTATCAGATAAATTCTTTTGGAATGTATGAAAAGACTAGTAGCTTCCACTACACCAAAAATGAAGAAGATATCAAATAGCATCAAAAACCTAAAGCAGAGACTTCACTACTGTGTTGTAACCCATCTAATATTCTCACAAATGCATTTTAAGTGTGCCTTAGCTTAAGAAATTTTTCCTCAGCAATTATGAAAACTTCGTGAAGCTGTAACCATTTTGGATCTTAGTATTTGGGATTGCCAAGCCAATGGTGTTTCTATCCAAAATACAATTTCCTTATTCTTCTTGAAAGAGAGCTATGACTTAATGTTTAAGTGGATAACGATAGAGTGCAGATGCAAGTTGGAAGATGATCAATAAAAGGAAAAGTCTGAATAAAAAAATAAAAAAACAGAAGAAACATTGCTCAATTCATTTTATGAAGCCACAGTTACCCTGATACCAAAATTACAGAAATACTCAACAAAGAAACATGGAGACCAATTTGCCTCATGAACATAGATGCAAAAGTACTCAATAAAATACTTGAAAGCCAAATCCAATAACATATCAAAAGAATCATCATGACAAAGTAGGCTCCAACCTAGAGATGTAGGGATGGGTCAACTTATAAAAATTAGTAAATGTAATAAGCCATATAAACTGAAAGAAAAAACATACAATCATCTTACTAGATGCCAAAAATGTCTTTGACAAATTCAAGTACCCTTTCATGATAAAGGTTCTGGAGATAGAAAGACAATCTACATCAAATTAAATGGAGAGAAATTAAAAGCAATTCTACTAAAATCAGGAACAAGGCAAGGCTGTCCACTTTATCCATATCTATTCCATATAAAACTTGAAGATTGACCTAGAGCAATAAGACAACTGACAAATATCATGGGGATACAAATTGGAAAGGAAGAAGACAAAGTATCAGTATTTGCAGATGATATCATAGTATACTTAAGTGACCCTAAAATTCTATCAGAGGACTCCTAAAGCTAAAAACACTTTTAGCAAAGTGGCTGGATATATATATATATATATATATATATATATATATATATATATATAATATCCAGCCTGAGAAAGAAATCAGAGAAGTAACTTTCTTCAAAATAGCCAAAAATAATATAAAGTGTCTTGTGGACCCTCTAACAAAGAAAATTAAAGACTTCTATGATAAAAAATTTCAAGTCTTTGAAGAAAAAAATGTAGAATATATCAAAAGGTGGAAAAACCTCCCATGCTCATGGATTGGTAGGATCAATAGAGTAAAAATGGCCAGTCTACCAAAAGCAATATCAGATTCGGCAATCCCCGCCAAAATTCCAACACAATTCTTTACAGACCTTGAAAGGCCAATTTTCTACCTCATTTGGAAAAACAAAAAACCAAAGATAGTTAAAACAACCTTCAACAGTAAGAAAAGAACTGGAAGTAAAACCATCCCTGATTTCAAGCTGCACTTCAGAGCTGTAGTAATAAAAACCACATGGTACTGGCATAAAATGCATACATTGATCAACAGAATCTAACCATACACCCTGACATAAATTCACACACCAGAAGACACCTGATTTTTGATAAAGAACACAGAAGACACAGTGGAAAAAAAGAAAGCATCCACAACTGGTGCTGGTCAACCTGGATGTCTGCATGTAGAAAAATGCAAACAGATTGATATTCTTTACACTACACAAAACTCAAATACCAGTGGATGAAAGACTTCCACATAAAACCAGACCTTGGTGGCTAGCTTTGGGGAGGGAGAGGGACTGATATTGAGATGTAATATATGAGAGAAGAAATATACGATGACAATGAAAACAACTCCGTTGACATTTACACAGGGCTCTCCCTGTTGAAAGCTGCTTTCAGCCAGTGATCTCACAAGATGCTAACTTCCCAGAAAGACTTTGAATGGCCACAGAAATCACAATTGATGGGATATTGGTGATCTGTTAGATAATGGGGTAGAAGGTCAAATAAGTGTGGTGTGTGTGTGTGTGTGTGTGTGTGTGTGTGTGTGTGTGTGTGTGTGTGTGTGTGACAGAGCAAGACAGAGAGAGAGAGAGAGAGAGAAATTAAAGGTGGTGGGCAGCTTGTCAACTCTGTCTAAGCCTACCAGCATCTCCTTGGCCGAGAGTTCATAGATCTTCTCATGGGCCTCCCCACAGAGCATCTTCATCTCCTCACTGGACTCTTGTAGTGAAATCTGCTCCCGTCGAAGTTTTCTGTTCTCCTCTCTCAGCACCCTTACTTTTTCCTTCAGCTGAGTCCACTCATTCAGGACCTGGTTGTGGAGAATCCTGAACCATCACGGAAAAAAAATGATGAGCCCCATTTAGTATCCATTTGCTATTCCCACATCATCCATTCAAGGCCCCATGTGCCCAGACAGCTCCGGACTAGAGCCCACAGTAGGCCAGTCAGCATAACATAGTTGCTGACAAAAGCCAGAGAACAGCCTAATTCCAGAAAGACTCAGACTACCTCTGAAAACCCTGAAACTAAAAAGAATCTGTGTGTTTCTGTAAGCAGGGTTTGCCACCTCTCCCCCACCCCACATGTGCTGAACTGTTCATGGTATTGGGAAAGCATAAGCAGGAAGAGAGATATAAGGCAAACATTCTCTGAGCAAGGACAACGAATGGCAATAAGTTCCATCTATGGGTCCCATGGAATCAGCTCTGTAAGCCTCTGCCAGAGCCACAGAAACCCACAGGTGCCAAACACCCCATAAGTGTGAAAACAGTTTGTCTACCTAGAGGCTCCTGAGGTTGGCAGGACAATGCTGGGAGGGGCAAAACTGGTCAAAAGCACAAGGTAGGCTGCTTACTATGACACAGATGGGATAGAACAAAAGTCCTCACTTTGGTTCAAAGACAAAAATAATGGTAAAGGCAGTCACTGCCAAGTAAAAGGGTCCCAGTGTAGTTACTCACTCACCTGCAGGAAACAGTTTCCTCAGTAAGTTGCTTGCACTTCTGCAAGGCCTCATTAATCTCCTTGGGTAATTTCTGCAGATCCAACATCACTTTTTGATGCTCCATATTCAGCATCTCCAGTTCAAAATTCAGCCTAGGGTAGGGCAGGGCCCAGGAGGAAAGAACCCCATGAACACAGGAAGTCGATGATCATGTGAATTCAGGCTGTGCCCAGAAACTACCCTAGCACAGTCAATGTCACATTCTGGTTACCTATGAACTGGGACAACCTGTGCTTGTTAACCCCAGGATACCAGTCAGGGGGTGCAAAGGGAGTGAGCCAAGACTGCATGAGCTCCATCACTGGGTCTGGAGGAATAGACAAGCTCTCTAGGAAGGCCTCCGGAGTCTGTGACACAAGTCTGAAAATGTTGCTGCTATCTTCAGAAAAGGGATTTTTGGTCCCAGGTACCTATTGGTATATAGATGCCCAGAGCACACAATCAGTATTTCAGGGAGGAGACCCAACTAAAAGATAGTTGTATATGTCTCCATTGGCTTTGAAAGAGCTGCCAATGTTTGAACATCTGCTGTTCATAGTGGAGTTCCCTGATCTTAATGCAGGCATCACTTGGAAACTGTGACACAGGGAGAACATATGCCTGCCATAGACCCACAACTTCCAGGATCCAGTCACTCACATATACACACTGAGAATGCCAACTAAATGTAGGGAGGTGGCATTGCCTCAGAGGAGCAGTGATGAGGACCAATCTTCAAGTCACACAATAAGATGGACCAAGTGGACCAGGCCCCTCTAGCTGCTTCCAGGAGCAACCAGCACCAAAGAACACGCTTGATGGGGGAGGTCCAGAAGTGTATCTGTTTCTCTTATTGGTTATTGAATAAAACATTGATTGGTCAATAGACAGTCAGAAGGTATATGCAGAGCTATGAGACAAGGACAGTACTGGGGAAAGGATGCAGAGAGAGGCCACAAGGAAGACTCGATGTACCTGTTGGTAAGATGGGATGCCAGACTATCTCCAGTAATATACGACCATGTAGAAATACATAGATTAGAAATTATAGGTTAATAATTAAGAGAGTGCTAGCCCATGATGCCTGAGCCATTGGCCAAATATTTTATACTAATACAAGTCTCTGTGTGTTTACTTGGGGCTAAACTACTGTGGGACCAGACAGAACAGAAACTCCTTCTACACATGCTGGTCAAGTACAAATTCTCACCAAATACAGCACATAGCATCTCCCACAAGCCAACACCTGTCAAGGCCTTTAGAATAGAATGTTGAGAGCTCACACGCTATTGACCTTATCCCCGGACTAATCCAGGCCATAGGCTCTGCTTCATTTCACTCTAACCATCTTCAGGTCTGCCTCTCAGATATTCTCCATCTCAGATGCAGTCAGGAAAATTAGCTTTGGTATGGGGACTCCTGGACGTGCAGTCTCTGGTGGCCTGAGGAATTCTGGGATTGACTCAATAGAGAACTGGACATAATGACTACCTGTTGTTCAAATCCTTGTTCGTGTAATTGGCCAGGATTCCTTGGAGTTCATTCCTTTCATTGGTTAGCATCTCAAGTTGATGGGTCAGTTTATCCAACTTGTTCATCTGTTGCTCCTGCTTAGTGAGAGAGGTTGGGGTTGATGCCTTTCCAGTTGTCCCTGTAGGTGATAAACATATTTTCATAGCTGTTATGGCACAGGGCCAGGAGAAATCAGGTTGAGTACTAAGAAGAAGCCTGAGCAATGTGGAATGCATGGAACCCAGTGAAAACCCCAAAGAGCAGGACAACTTTCCTCAAACAGGGGACCCATAAGTCATGTCTGTCTCTCCAATCACCATGGCTAGATATGTGTGTGCATCAACCCTTAATGCAGTCCCACTGACCCTGGAAGGAAATGATACCCAGCTGTGATGTTTTGGAAAGGTCAGCTCATATCTAATGGGAAGAAGAAAAGTCCTGGACTCCCTAGTGCTTAGCACCACCAATCCCTATTCCCCTAGAACTACAAGCAACTGAATGTCTGAGACCTCAGGACAAGGATGGAGAGTTTCCCTCCCTGGTATTCATATCAGATACACATGGAACCTATGAAATACAATGAAGATGAATTGTAACAACACCCTACCATCACAACTCATTAGTCTGTGCCTCCTGGTGGCCTTCTTTGCCACTCAAAATGCAATTAAGGAACTCCTAGAACAGCAGCTGCAGCCTTGATAACCCATGGCTCTCTGCCAACCTAACCATTAGAAATCTTTGACTCTAGGTCTGCAATTTAAGAACCCAAAGAAACATTATAGACCCATGTCTTCCAAAGATCCCAGCTAATGAACCCCATTTCTGGAAGGTCCAGCAAAAGCCCCAACCCTCCTTAGAAAGCCAGAGCTCTCTGCCTATCAGTGTGCTCAATCTTGCCAACATGTCTTCTGTCGAATCCTATAATTACTTAATGAGTGTCCCAAAGACAGTAGGTCTTGCCACAACACTGGTGATTTCACAGAATATGTCAAGGGCTCTCCATGACACAACAGAATGTCCAGAGAAGGGACTGTTAGGGTCACTGCTAACTGTCATCACCTATCTAATAACTTTATCTTTCCCAATTAACCAAAAGCCAAGCAGCCCTTTCCAGGAACGTTCCCTGATAAACAAGGGAGGACCTTCAGCACCTTTCCCTCAAATCCAGATATCTTTGATTCATTAGACACTTTTTACTAGTTCATCTTGTGAAGGTAAAGACTCAGTATCCAAAACCCTCCAGGAACTGCTCTTCCTCTCCTTAAGATCCCTAATCAACAGGAAGAGAAGTAAAGGATACTAAGAAATTAGCCCAGGATGATGGGAAAGGAAAACCAGTTCCATGAAGTAAACAAGCACAACGGGAAAGGTCCATGAGGCTGTTACAATGTATGGTGGTGGTGGGCAATTGTGGGTGTCCATCCGACCACAGGTAAGTCACATAGGTAATGATGAAAATTTCCCCCAAACTACAGGAGAATACATCCCATCTATCATGATGTTAGCAAAGTCATGATCACCTAGCAACAGGACATGCTGGAGATACTTAAGGACAGGGCATCTACAGGTGAGCCCTCAGACACCTCAGACACCAAGAACAAACACTTGCAGGAAAGGTGATGGCTCATTTGTGTACTGGACATAGAGGAAGGATGACTTGCTAGTGAAAGGGCAGGAACTCAGAAAACTTAGGGCTCACTGACATGCAGCAATACTTTGTGGCTGGGCTCTGCAAGTGACTGTGAGGTAAAATGTAAGAACCTTCAGATGTATCCAAAGAACTTGACTCTCCCAGTTATTAGTGACACACAACCAAAAGAAATCCAATGTGGGTGAAGTGAAGGCTATCACTGAAACCTCATTCATCCCTCTGTGTTTCCCTCCCACTCAGAGTGAAAGCCGAGGGCCCCTAGCCCACCAGCTGCAGCATTGACCATTCCTGGCTCTCTGCCAAAGTAACCATCAGAAATCCTTGACTCAAGGTCTGCTCTTTGGGAAGTCAGAGGAGAAAGATATGCCCATTACTTCCCCAAATCTCCAAGATCCTGAATCCCAACTTGAAAGTCCCAGCTGAAGCCTTTCCCCTTCGGGAAGCTCCCCATCCCTACCCAGGACTCACCACATTTTCCCCAGAAATATTTGTTTCTTGATGTGTGAAATTGAGACCAAAGGCCAGCTTCCTTCTGCATCTCTCTAGTCTTGTTATTCTCTCCCTTCTGTCTCCCAAGAAGCCGGCTCAATCTTGCCAACATGACTACGGGTACAGCCTGTAGGCAATAACGGATGCCCCAAAGTCAGTTGGTGTTGCCACAACACTGGTGACATCACACAGAATGCCAGGCCGGGATCTCCAGGACACACTAGAATGTCCAGTTGGGGTCTGCTGATGTCCTTGGAACTGCCATTACCTCCCTGCTATCTACCTCACTTCAAAATGAACTGAAACCAAGGTGCCTTATTAGGAGTCTCTCTAGAGTCACAGGGAAAGCTCTCTGTCACAGTCTTCTTCCAAAGTCCTGGATCAATCTCTCTGCTGCATTAGACTTTATCTGTGGGGAGGTGAAGGTTCACTTTCAAAACACTGCACAGGATGGCTCTTCCCCGCCTTAAGATGAGTATTACTCAGTAAGATGAGTAATAAATGATGCTGTAAGATTAGGTCAAGGTGATGGGGAGAAGGAGGGATGAGTCCTCTAAAGTCAACAGCATCTAGGGGAAAACTTCAGACTTTTAGAGATTGTTGGGTTCAGAACAATTGAAATCACATACATAGTGATGAAAATTTCCCCCAGTTTGTTAGTAGAACTTAAACTATGAGGTTGTGATTAAAGGTGTGATTAACACTTGACAGATCTGGCTGGAGCCACCTGAGCCCAGTGAGCCCTCAGATATTGAAAGCAAACAGTTCTAGAAATAGTATGATGCCCAAACCTTGATTCAGTAGATGGAGGAAAGAGTAGTGGCAAATCAGAGGGCAATATTGACTATGAAGAGGCACCATGAGTTGGAAACTCTCCTCTCTCTCTCTCTGTCTCTCTCTCTCTCTCTCTCTCTCTCTCTCTCTCTCTCTCTCTCTCTCACACACACACACACACACACACACACACACACACAAAAAAAAAAAAAAATAGGCACACAACCATGGTGTAGAGCATAAAGTAGATCACTGCTGTGGTGCTCAGTCAGTAAACAAATGCAAATTCCTTGTCTAGGGCCACCTGTTACATCACAGCAGAATTACCCATTCCTCTGTCTGTAAAAGAGGGTCTTTAAAGCATCTATAAATATAAACCATTAAGTCTATACAAATTCTTCATGGCTGGTGCTTGCAGACCTCATCTTGGGGCGAACTTAAAACACACTTCAAGGAATAGAATCATCTCATAGAAAAACTTAAAATAAAAATATACATATAAATCTAAATTAACACAATATTTTACATAAAAACGTTAGCCTTGTGTCAATGATGTTAAGTAAACATCAGCATCTTTCCACATAGGTAGGAACCAGAAATACCTGGAAAGTTCATGTGAACAAAGTGTGCATGTTAATTTATCAAGTATTTAATGAATGTACTGCTCCTGTTAGAAATGATAACTTCTGGTGAATGTAAAGAGCAACAAATCTTGACCTTGGAGTATTATTGCATGCTACATGCACTCAAAGATGATCCTTAGTCCGTAAGGCTAAGATTTCTTTATTCAGATAAAAACCAGCCCAAACGCAAGCCAGAGCGTGCCCAGAGGCCGCAAGCTAGCATGGCCAGAGAGAAGGGAGGGTCCACGAGTTGGTGGGCTCTTAAGAATTCTCTCTGCATCATCTTTGACCTCCCCTGACCACGCCCTCATGGGCAGGGCCAGGAACACCTGTAGGGGGCTAGTAGGAGGCGGGGCTACAGAGTCTCCCTACAGAGTATCCTGCAAGGTGTGACTCAAAGTACAAAGAATGCAACTTTGGGACACTCTACTCAGATGCATTTATAAACACATCACTGTATGATTGCCCTTGCAGAGTACCCAGGTTGCAGTCCACTCACCCACAAGGTAGGTCACAGCCCTCTGTAACTCCGGTTCCAGAAGATATGATGCCGTCTTCTAACCTCTTTGGACCCTGCAATCATGTGCTGCAGAGACACACATGCAGGAAAAACACCCATACACTTAAAATAAAAATGAAGATGGTTTTTAAATGTCCTGTGTATTGTATCTTTACCGACACATTCACAAACTTTTCTCATGTGTAGGTTACTGTGTTATGCATTTTCTGGTAACATTCATGTTGTTGATGAAGTTGACATGTATGTAATCCTGCCTGTCCGGAACTCATCATGTAGACAGAGTTGACCTACAAATACCCAAATGACTCTTTATTCCTTGTGTCCAGATTACAAGTGTGCATCACTATGCCCCACCTTCCAATACACAGTACTCATCAGGAGGATGATCCCAGATAGGAAACTTCAAAAGTAGACCTGGGAGGTTATAGGGAACATAAACTGCATATCGAAAAGAATGCTACTTCCTTACTAAGTAGTTAAAGTACTGTAATGAAAACATCTCCTCCCATCTCCTCTGCTAGGTGTGGTGGTGGTGGCAGCGGAGGCGGCGGCGGTGGCTGGGAACTAGGCTGCTTCCCATAGCCCAGACCCGCGCTCAGTCACCTGATCAGCCGCGCGGGCGCCCCGCGAGGCCGCCGCCCGCGCCCTGTGCGCCCGCCCGGCCTCGGCTCCCGGGACCCCAGGCCCCCTTCCTCGACTTCCCCAGAAGTTGCCTCGGATCCCCACCCCCGGGGACCGGCAGCGGCGTGGGGGCTGGGACGCTGTGTTTCCGGGAGACTTTGGTCCCGAGACGGGGCTGGGGCTGGCGGCGACTGGGAGCGCGTTTTCCTCCCACGCCTTGACAGACGCTCCCGGGAGAATGCAGAAGATGTGTGCTCCGCTCGATACCCGCGACCCCCCCCCCCCCAGCAGGTTTCAGAGGAAGGAGGTCGGAAGTGAGGGCAGCTCGAGCTCCTGAGATGATCTGATTGGAGAATTATCAGGGAGCAGCACCCATCCGGAGGAGACACGAATAGGCTCTGTCGTGTGGGTCCCCTAAAAATGCTGTTACATCCAGACAACAGGAAGTAGTCTAGAGAACACAACCACATTCCTAAGAGGGGCAACAGGAGAGAGAGAGAAAAAAGGAAGACAAAAGAGGAGCAGCCCCTGGAAGCGACTGTAGCCCCTTTAGGCTAGGCCCAGAGAGCCTCAAAGAGGATCCCGGCAGAGTGGGAGAGCCCATGGTTCAGCAGTTGTCTCCACTGCCACCATCATTTGAAGGAGAGAGGGGGGAAGGAAGGGTGGCAGGATGCTGCTCACGATCTGGAGCTCCTGAGAAAGCACAAGTAAAGGGACCAGCTCCCCTTTCAGCAGCCATAACAGCCAAACACGTGCTTGCCATTAACTTGCCTTGGTCACTTAGAGGTCAGATGCCTGCCTTGTGACAAGGAACCAATTAGTAGTTAGTAAGTCACTAGAAAGTCAGATGCCTGCCTCGTGACAAGGAACCAATCAGAAGTTAGCTGGTGGCGCTATGCTTTACAACCCTGGGTGTGCTTTACTGACAAGTGCACAACAATGACACACAAAGCATAGCAACCACCCTGGGAGGGCCTATGGGCCATAACAACCAGTTGACCAATCAACACAGGGCAAGCCCTCCAAGCCTGGAGGCACACCAATCGTGAGCCTGTGCGTACCCCTAGACACTCCCCTTACGCTGTCCTATAAGATCTCTTGGGAGGCCCTAGGAGCTGTCTTTTCTAGCCATCCACCATGGCGGGTGGGTGAAAGACCCAAGCTAACATGGGGTTAGCTCGTTAAATTACAATAAAGCCTCATGCAGTTTGCAGCAAGCTCTGGAATCCTCCTGGTGATTGGGGTGACCGCAGTCGTGGCCTGGGACCCCGGATACCTGAGTTTTCCAGGGGTCTAACACAAGAATGTTTTGAGTTTATTGAGCAAGCAAAACTGAAGGATGGCATGGTTCTCGTTCACTGTAATGCAGGGGTTACAAGGCCTGCTGCGATTGTCACTGGCTTCCTGATGAGTTCTGAAGAGATTGAATTCACCAATGCTTTGCCCGAATCCTGGCTTGATAGAACAGCTGCGCACCTACCAAGTGGGCAAAGAGAGCAATGGAGGTGACCAAGTGCCCTCAGTGGACAGGGGCCACAGTCCATGATCTGTACTCTAGCAGAAACAAACAACCTCTGCATCTGCTTCTGTTTTGGAGAGATAACTTGTAAAACTCCTCTTTTCTTTTGTCTTTTACCAGTGAAAATGGGGGTTACTTTTATTTCCCTGAGTTAGTATATTAATACATTTTTAAGTTTTACCTTATCTAGTTAAGTGTTTCTTTGAATTACTAAGAGACAAGAGTGTATGATCAAATCACTAAATCATTGTAAGAGAAATTTTACACATAAAAATCTTTATTAGACGTAGAAAAGCAATCAAGGAGGTCTTTTTAGAGAAAGGGTTTCTCTGTGTAGTTTTGGAGCCTATCCTGGAACTCGCTCTAGAGACCAGGCTGGCCTCGAACTCTCAGAGATCTGCCTGCCTCTGCCTCCCGAATGCTGGAGTTAAAGGCGTGTGCCACCAACGCCCAGCCACCAAGGAGGTCTTTTAATTTACTCTTTACTCACACACGATTTCATGAACAAAAACTTTTTGAAGCAGTAGACTTACTAAATGAAGACTTACCATTCAAAGTGAAGTAAAAGTTTTACAAAGAATATTTTAAAGTTAAAAAAAATACCTTCAGAATTACCCAAATAGTACCAGGATCAAAATGCTTATATAAACATCTATCTAATAGTTATAAATTCATGTGATTTTTAATATTCTTTAAGTGGTTGAAGAAGCTCTATTATATAATTTTATGAGTTTTATTGGGTGTTATCACTTATACTCTGTTCTTTTTAACTTGGATACTAAGTGTTCTGTTTATGAGTCACCTGTCATTTTTTTGTCTAAAAACTGTCTTATAGTGAGAGATAATTTTTTAAGATATAATCGTAACATTGATCTATTTCCTATTTCAGTATTCTGCTGGAAAACCTATTTTTAGAAAAGAAAATTTATAAACCAATAAAAAAATTAAATATTGTTTTAAAAAATGAAAAGAAAACATCTCCTTTAGCTGACTCCACTAACTGGCACATGCTTACCATGTCCTGGAATTGACAAATGAGTGGCTGTACAAGTTGACACTCCCACTGGCAGTGAAGGAGTAATCTCCCTTCTCCACCTCCTCTCCAGCACAAACTGTCATGGGTGTTTTTGATTTTAGCCATTCTGACAGGAGTAAGATGGTATCTCAGGGTTGTTTTGATTTTTGTTTCCATGAAGGCTAAGGATATTGAACACTTTCTTAAGTGTCTTTCAGCCACTTTAGATTCCCCTATTGAGAATTGTGTATTTAAGTCTGTACCACACTTTTTAACTGGATTATTTGGTGTTTTGGTGTTTCTTGAGTTCTTTGTATATGTTGGAAATCAGCCCTTAGTCAGATGTGAGATTAGTGAATATCTTTTCCCATTCTGTGGGCTGCTGTTTTATCTTCTTGACTGTGTCCTTTGCCTTACAGAAGATTCTCAGTTTCAGGAAGTCCCATTTATTAATTGTTGTCTTGCTACTGATATTATGTTCAGGAAGTGGTCTGTCTCCTCTACCAATTCGTTCAAGGGTACCTCTCACTTTCTCTTCTAAGAGGTTCAGTGTGGCTGGATTTATGTTGAGGGTTTTGATCCATTTGAACATAAGTTTTGTGCATGGCGATAGATATGGATCTATCTTCAGTCTTCTACGTGCCAGCATCCAGTTGTGCCATTTGTTGAAGATGCTTTTTTTTTCCCCCTCAGGTTGCCTTTAATGCATTTAGAAAATATTTACATGTGAAGGTGTTTCCAAATGAAGCATTTCCTCTTGTTGATGCTGGATATGGAACACAGGACCTTGCACACAACAATCACAGGCTCTACCTCTGCTCCACAGCCCCAACTCCATTTTGTAGAAATTATCTAGAATGTTACAAATTTGGCATTACCTAACTTCTCCACAGAAGACAGGAATGACACTTCAAACTCCTGGTCAGAAAACATGCTCACAGATGCTCGAGCAGTCCTTCTGATTTGAAGCCTCTTTTCTGCAGACAGAGAGAGAATATGAGCCATGGTTTCAGCATAGCCTTCTTCACCCTCAGCCAGAAATCCAGTTATTTGTCCTTCATGAGGAAAGACAATGTCAAACTTTGGGCCTCCTGAATTGTGAGCAAGGATAATTGTGCCAGCTGCCATACACTCATCAATTCCAATCCCAAAATGCTCATTCCACATGGTATGCAGCCCAATTGTTGCTTCAGATAGGTAATTCTTCAATTCATCAAATGAAATGTTTATTTTAAATTCCACATTTTCTTGGATTCCCAAATTCTCAGACAGTTTTCTCAGCTAGCTTACTCAAAGTTCATCATCTTTGTTTCTACACCCTCCAATAAGGACAAGTTTAAGTGAAGGTTATGACTCAGCTGCCTTTTCATTTAACATCTTAGCAAAGGCTTTGATCTGAAAAACATGATTCTTTTTTATTTTAAAAGATTTTATTTATTTATTATGTATACAACATTGTGCTTCCTGAAAAACATGATTCTTTTCAGGCCTGAACTGGCCAATGGAAACCAGCAAATATGCTGGGGTCACCTTTTTCTCATGTAGGGGGATGTCCAGAAATGTCTGTACATCACAAGGTGGATAAACAATGTTAGTGCAATGGCCAACGTTCCACAGCAAGAGAATATGGTTTAGTGTCCAGGAAGAATTCACCATGACTACATCACTGCAAGGAACAACACGTCCATAAACAAAAGTAATAGTATATGAGCTTTGCTTTGCAGAGAAGAGCATTTCTGCTAATGAAAGCTACATTATTAAATCCAGTGTTTTGATTCTTCACTACAGAGAGCATGTCAGTGCTGATAGTGGGGTAGTGGACATAGCTCCCAATTCAGCAACTGCCTATGTATTTAAACAGAGGCAGTGTGAACGCATATCCCATTGAATCGATGTAAACATCAGGAACACGCTGTGTCAGAGCTTCCCAGCCAAGAAGAACAGATCCGAGGCTTTGGCCTAGCAATGTGAAGTGGGGATACCGAGAATCCTCCACAAGGTAGCGTTTCCTTAAGAAAACAAACTGCACCGGGTGAGCTAACTTGATGTTAAATCTTCTGACAGCACCTTCTAGTATCTGTTGACCACTGGCATTAATGTCACCAGTATATACAACACAAATGGCTTCAGGATACTTTTTTTGCAGGGCTCTCAAAGCGCACCAGAGAACTCTTTCTCCTCCACCGCCAGCATTGCAGTAAGGATGGAAAAATGCAACCACCATTTGTTCTTTTCCATTTTTGCTGGTTGAGACTGACTTTTTCTTTCTCTGTAGATGTCTCCTGGCTATCCAAAGGACAATGACCAAATATACACACAGAACTCCACATATAATCAGTCCAGGAAAGAATAGTGAATAAAAAAAATCTCAGCAGCGCGTAAAGGCGCCAGCTCCTGGTGTCTGCCACCATCGTACCCACCTACCCCCATGCTTTCTTTTTAACATTGAATAGATATAGCTTCTTTGTCAAATTCTGGTGTTCATAGGTGTGTGGGTTAATATCAGGGTTTTCAATTCAATTCCATTGGTCTACCTGTCTATTTTTGTGCCAATACCAAGCTGTTTTCAGGACTACAGCTCTATTATAGAGCCTGAAGTCAGGAATGGTGATGCATCTGGAAGTTCTTTTATTGTACAGGGTTGTTTTGGCTATCATGGGTCTTTTATTTTTCCATATAAAGTTGAGTATTGGCTTTTCAAGGTCTGTGAAAAAAATTTCCGGGATTTTGATGGGGATTGCATTGAATTACTTTTGGTAAGATTGCCATTTTTACTATGTTGATCCTACATATCCAAGAGCATGGGAGACCGTTCCAATTGCTGGTGTCTTCTTTAATTTCTTTCTTGTCATACAGTCTTTCCCCTGTTTGTTTAGAGTTACCCGAAGATATATTTTATGGGCTTTGTGGCTAGTGTAAAGGGTGATGTTTCTCTGATTTCTTTCTCCATGAAAGTATCATCTGTATGTAGTAGGGCTACTGAATTTTTTGAGTTAATCTTGTATCCTGCCACTTTGCTGAAGGTGTTTATCAGCTATAGGAGTTCCCTAGTAGAATTCTTCCAGTCACTTATGAAAACTATCATAGCATCTGCAAATCCTAAAAATGTGACTTCTTCCTTTCCAATTTGTATCCCCATGATCTCCTTTTGTTTGCTCTACCAAGGACTTCACGTACAATATTGAAGAGATATGGAGAATGTGAACAACCTTGTCTTGTTCCTGATTTTAGAGAAATTTCATCCAATTTATCTCCATTTATTTTGATGTTGGCTGTTGGCTTGCTGTAAATTGCTTTTATTATGTTTAGGTATATTCCTGTTATTAGAAGATATGTAGTTGTGTGCACTTTGAGTAGAATTTCTGAATGTGATACAAGTTTAAAATTAATTGGTTTTCCAACTTCATTGGGAATGCATCAACAAACTCCCTGCCAAAAACCACCGTTAGCATTGGAATGTATAAATATGCCTGTTTGGCCTGGTTCATTTTGAAAACGTAGTATGACTCACGCTATAGGAAGATTTAGGAATGCTATAAGTGTGTTAAAGCTCGAGTTCCCCCAGTTCTCTTCAAATATGTGCTATTGAGGTCACTTGAAACTATGGGTTTCATCTCTAGAATTCACATAACAGAAATAGACACCTGCAAGTCATCCTCTCACTGCCACATAGAGAGCATGGCACAGGTAAAAACACACATAGTTCAAACACTTTGAAATGGATGGAGTTAATAAAGCAAAGAAAATAATCCAGCTATTGAGAACATTTCAACATGATTTGTCAGTTTAAAGTATTATAGAATTTCATTAAGTATTATGTTCATCAAAACATTCCTGATTGCTTCTAGATTCTTATTTTATCCTTTAATTCCCTGATTCAAAGATATGCAGTAGCATCATCTCCTTGCCTGTGAACTTGTGTTACTGGCCACACTCCTTTGGGCGTGGCCTCAGGTGCTGATGTGACTGAAAGATGGAGAAGAGTAGGGTGATCTCTCACTGGCTCACTCTCTCTCTTCGGTTGCAGATCGGATTGGAAGAACAGAGACTGCATCTTCTGGAGCAGGAAGGCCGTGGAGGTTCTTTACTATTATCTGTGTAAGTTGTTCCCCAACAAAACACCCATTTATCATTTATCATTTATATTAGATCTAGCGAACTCATTACTACCCCACCCTCAATTGGCGCCCACGTGGCTGGATTCCCGTGACCAGCCCATGCGCTGGCCTAGTGGTCTAGCAATTAGGATTCGGTCCTCTCACTTCTGCGGTCTAGCCAGGTGGAATTCCACGACCCAGAGTCAACCACTCCCAGCCTCACTGTATTCGGGTGGCAGGTAGCTTCTGTACTTAAGCTGGCCAAGAAGTCTACCACACTTCCTGTGCTTTCTGCATGCCTCGGATTTGCTCAAGTCGAGTCTGCTGCAAAGATAAGTCATTTTAGAAACGTATTTCAGCTAGGTTTGTAGATACATGCCTATAATCCCAGCATTTGGGAGATAGTGGCATGCCACTCTCTCTTAGTTTGAAGTAAGCATGGTGCACATAGTGAGTTCCCGGACAGCCGTGGCTATGTAGAGATATGCTGTCTTGAAAAACTTCCAAAAAGAAAGAGCATATCTCTCAAGTTATGGAAATTTTTGTTATCTTTACTTATATTAAGAGAACTATGTTAACCATTAAAAGAAACAATGTGGAGAGTCCATTCAGAGTTATAGAAAGTTATTGAATCCTTTGACAACCATCTGGCAGGGCCTTTTGTCACATTCAAATGATAGGAGACAGAATGAATAATGGGGCATTATCATCTTCAGCATCATAATGACATATTTGGGAGCTGGAGAGTTTGTTCAGTAGCATAGTTCCTGTTGGGTACACATGTTTGGTTCCTAGCACCCATGTCAGATAGAACATAATTACCTGTATTTCCAGGTCCAGGAGATCTGATGCCTCATCTGGCCTCCTATGGCACCAGACATACAAATGGTGAAAAGACAGATATATTTGTGATCCTAGATTGCTAAAAAGTTTTCTTTGCATATGTATTACTTTTTTAAAATTAATTTAGGTGTATAAGTCTTGCCACTGTGTATAACAAATGCATGTCCAGTATCAGGGGAGACCAGAAGATGCTCTCAGATCCTCCAGGACTGAAGTTACAGAGAGTTTCAAGCTGTTTTTTGGGTGCTTGAAATCACAGCCGGGCCCTGTGGATGACTTGCTGTAGTTTCTGAGCCATGTATTCAGCCCCATGAACCTGACATTAATAACAGTAATGTATAAAAGGCTGAAACTAAGTTCATTTTTACCTCAGCCCTGAAGACCCAGAAGAAGTATAAGATTGATAGCGTCAGAAACTAATCTATTCTTGGTGCTTAAAGATATTTCTGGGCCCAAATCTCTGAAAAATTAGAGAACTGTATAAAACACATCACAAGAGAAATTGACAAGTTTTTAAAAAGTGACTGAGTGCCGGGCATTGGTGATGCATTACTTTAATCCCAGCACTTAGGGGGCAGAGGCAGGCAGATCTCTGTGATTTCGAGTCCAGCCTGGTCTACAAGAGTTAGTTACAGGATAGGCTCCAAAGCTACACAGGAAACCCTGTCTCAAAAAAAAAAAAAAAGTGACTGACCACTTGACCAAAGCCATAAGCCTGAGTTCATGTCAAATGTGGTAAAGAGGCTGCAATGGGAGTCCACAAGGATACAAGGATATATTCCTCCTGGGCTTTCTGTCTCCTGTAAGGAGAGAAAAGGAACTTGGAGGAATGAAGACCAACTTGTCAGAATGGGATCATAGTCTACTTCCTTGATGCCTGCAAAACCTTCATTTAGGATCGCTGAGTAACGATGACTCCAGAGGCCATCCAGATTATCAGAGGATCCTGAGACTTAAATGGAAGTCACTCTAAGGATGGGGCAAGCAGGCTTTTGCAAAGAGATTTTGCAAATGGATGAACTATTAGGGACAGAGTTTTGGATGTGAGGGCAATGATCAGGACGGACTGTGCTCCAGAGGACAAGCTGTTTCCAAGTGTGCTCTCTGTATCTCCACAGCTGTGTGGATTAGAAACCTCCATGCCTTCCACTCTTTCCTTGTTCTTGGCAACTATAGTGTAGCTGCCAGTGACAGCACCCTGCATACCCCCATCTGGTGCTCCCCACCCTGTTATCCCTGTAACTTGACTGCTTGACAGGAATAAGGATATCCTAAAGAGACATTCATGTCTTTCCCTTTGACTAACAGTCAAACAGTGGAGAATGAAATTCAAATTTCCTCTGGGAATCACATTCTGGGAAGAAACAGAATCCTACAAAGGGCTGCTGAAGGAACATTTGTACCTTATCTGAACAAATACCATGCAGCATATAGAGCAGCTAAGAATGGGGGGTGGGCTTAAGGGATGAGTGGAAATCTATTTTATGGCTTGGTTAGATGTCTTACTTGTGCATATCTCTTACTTTCTATCTAAACAGGATGCCAGGGAGAGAAGACTTAACTTCTATCTTCATCACTATTCCAATTTTGTCACACTGAATACATATAATGTTTCTTATTTTTTGATAAATTTGCTTTCCTTCTTGTCTACAGTTTCCTTTTAAATAATAGTCTCATTATGAGTCACTTGCTGGCCTGGAACTCACTAAATAGACTGGGCTCTTCCAAAACATCAGAGCGATTTCCCCACCTTGCCTGCAGCAAACCTGTATTATAGTTGGGCACATCACAGTGAACTAATTTGGTTCTTTTAATTTGCCTATTGAGCATGAATAGCTAAGCCTGTCTGGTTAAGGGTAGCCAGGACACAGGCTCTGGTCCTAACTTCATCAGAAAAAGGATCCCATCAGTCCTTCTACCTTAAGGAACACTGTCTTCCAACTATGAGCAGTGCTGTTTGGTTTTTTGTTGTTGTTACCATTGAGTCTGTTATAACTCATCAAAGGACCTAGGCAGAGTTCTGTCTTTATTCTATGGGTGGCAAAACCTAGACTCACAGAGGTAGATGTTGTTTTTTGTTGTTTTCTTTTTTTTTTGAGACAAGGTTTCTCTATGTAGTTCTGTAGACCAGTCTGACCTCGAACTCACAGAGATCCACCTTCCTCTGCCTCCTGAGTGCTGCACCACCGCCCAGCTGATAAGTGTTTTTTTAAGATGATTAAGAGTACCTGCTCATTGTATTCATGCCCCATTCTAATGAGTCACTAAATGAAGTTGGAAAGAAGCCACTGAAGTCAGGCATGGTGGGTGGCACAAGACTATAATCATGGTACTTAGAAAGTGGAGGCAGGAGTTTCAGAATTTCAAAGTCAACTAAATTGAGAGTGGTCAACGGGGTATGATGGGAGACCCCAAGGGAGACTGGGATTGGCCCAGTCTTCCATGAAGCTCCAGAACTTCATGGGTTATAACACCAGCAAGTGTTAGCTCTGGGACTCAGGAAAGTGGGGACCCACTCCTATTGTATTCCAAGTTCACAGCATTTGTACCAAGTAGAGGTACAAATTGTCTCTTTATACAATGCATGGAGCTGGTCAAGGACAGAAATATCCAGAGCAGCCATTAACTAGGATGGTTGATCATTTGCCTCTTACACGTGCACATCCTAGAAGCCTGGTCACAGTGCCAGGTAGGATGTTGCAGATCTAAGTGAACTGAGGAGCCCTAGCTCACAAGGTGATGAGAAAGCTCTGCTTACCAGGGACAGAGACTGAGGTTTGGTGCCAGACTTCCTTTGTGTGTCTGAGGTGCTGGCAGAATGAAGGCTAGGGATTCCATGGGCCTGACATCTGATCCCTGGTCCCTGTATGTTGGGGCCAAACATGTCTTCCACCTATCCCTTCCAATCTCCTTCAGCTGTCTTCATTTCCCTTTGGTTTCACCCCATCCAGTGCACAAAAGTTAGGTAAGCATTCAGGTTAAAACAGAAGCAGCAGATGTCTCTGAAAGGAGAAGAGTAGCTTACATGACAGCAGCACTTGGCTCCCGTATGAGGTGCCTGCACCCTGGCCATTGGCTGTTCACTTAGGTACACGCCAAGTAGTTGGCATCATGAGCCTTAGATCTCTAGGAAACTCATTCTAGGAAACCAGTTGTGGGTCTGTGAAACAGCTGTGAAAGCTGCAGTCAAGTTACAGGGTGGAAACAGATTCTGGAGACCATCAGGTCTACACAGGCATGAAGGTTGCAATCATGAGTGATATCTCTGGAGGGGCTCTGGGAAGAAGACAATTCAGACACAACATGAATCCCTCCTAAACATAACTTTTGGTAGAGCTCTCAAGTAGACTGACACAGAAAAAACAACAATGCTCATTAAATCTATAAAAGGAGAGCCTATGACAGTGGTTTCCATTCATGTTAAACCTTGTGAACCAGTGGTCTAAACTCATGCTGATAGGAAAGAATCAGCATGGAATCTTAAAGAAACCAATTGAGAAATTAAAGAAAAGCCATGGGTGCGGTTATTTCAGAAAGACACTGTAATCAGGTGTGGCAAATATGACTAAATGCTTGAGTCAGGAGTAGGAAAATGGTCCTGCTTAGAGCCCAGATATTTTGTTAGGATTAGAGGTAAACACAGGTACAGTCGGCTTTGGAAATCAGGAGCTATACTTCCCCAAGTGAATCTTGGACATGCACTGGGAAGTTAAGATGGAAGAAGAGAATGAGTTACATGTACACACTTTAAAGAAGCATGCCTTGACATGGTAGACCAGTAGGCAGAAATGAAAGGAAGGAGCCTTCTTATAAGATGTGAGGAACTTGGTGTGTCAACAGGAAGAAACTGAGAACATCATTCGGTAACATGAGCTTCAGCCAAATGAGGGATGATGGGAGCTGATGCGGAGAAAGTATTTCTGAGAGTAGAAGATGACAGGAGGAAAGAGGGGATACAGGCTGAAACTATGAGCATTTGAATATTTAGTCAAAATGAAGTATTTTTTTTTCGTAACTCTCCCCAATAAGTCTACTCCACAAATCTTTTTCATTCAGCTATGGGGGTATTTGTTTGTTTGTTTTGTATGTGTAAAATCGATTGTAAATTTTGACACATGGGATGTTGTTTTTAATAAGCACTGTGATCTGAAAAATTAAATGTTTCATAATAAATTATGTCACATGAAAAAATTAGAAGAAGCAGGAGATGAAAGTACAATGAGGGGTAGAGGCTACCTGGTTTGAAATCTAGGGCTAGAACCCATAATGGTCTGTAAGTTGCTGGGATTCTCCCATCTCCGCCTATGTACTACCAGGATTTTATAAACATGGGCCACCATGCTTAACCAGAGGAACACTGTCATTAACAAAATTAATTTTCCCTTCAGCTGGTAAGTGAACAAATAACAGTGAAAGATTATGAATTTTCTAGTTAGAACTCACAGCAGTTCATTTCATATGGGCAAAAATAATGATGATAAAATAGGTATTTGTAAAATACTACCCTAGGTGTTTAATTATGGAAAAACATGATAAATTGGTGGTTTATTTTTTATCAGAATCTGAAGTTCATCTGTTTCAACATTTACCCATTTAGTTTCCACTAGATATATTTTTTACTGACTCTGGCATTGTATAGGAGAATCACCTTACAAAGAAATATAAAAGATTCTTTGTACCACACAGTCTAGAACTCACACCTGCTCCACAGGTGCTGTACTAGGCTCAGCTTCCCAAGCCACTGTTCCTGATTGCAAATTTACTTATGCATTGGCAACACCTTCTTGTTATAACCATTTAGAATGTTGCAGAGTTGCTATATTTTCTACTGTAGGCTAAATTTTAATTTTATATTCTGAAACAGGTTCAAATTAGTCATGAAAAATACACAATTATAAAAATCCCTGAGGCTTTTTTGGAAAACAATATCCCTTTTTGTGAGAAGTATATGATTACCAGAATTGTTACCAATGATATTTTGGAAATATTTCTTGAACAGTAAATATTTCACACATACTTGCTAGCTAGCTGTTGCCCAACTGACCAAAAACTGAATTGGGATAGAGACAAATGGTTAATAAGCGAAGTATTGCTAACTTATTGAGAAAGTTAAGGCTTTCTTGAGGGTAGAATTGACTAGTGGGAAAGGAAGCACCAAAGCTCTAGACCACCTAAGTTCTCGCTGATGTCTTCTTCCTCCATTTTGTTCATTTGTCTGTAATGTGCATACATACTTTAAAGCATGTCTACATGTATAGGGCATATCATTTGTACCCATATGTGTGGAGGCCAGAAGCTGAGCTTTTATCTCTATCTTAGATACTGTTCTATTGACAGGAGGAGGCTAGAAAATGAGAACAGAAGCATTGTTCAGTGACGATGAGCAAAGGTGGACAACAAATATGAAGCAAGGGTGTCCTTAGAGAAAAAAGTCTTAGAGATTTCAGGTGTGGGCCAAGGGTGAGGCATTGAGATCCAGCACTGTCTGCCTCACTAGCCTGCAGCTATCACAGTTACCTGTCAGCAACAGCTTTTGCAGCACTTGGTGTTCAATTCTTGTGGTTCTGGTAGGGCCTGTGCTTTCCCAAGACTGGTTCTAAGCTGATGCAAATTTACACAAGCCTTCCAACCCTAACCATTTAAAAGTGTTAGTTTCTTTTGATACCTTGCTAGTTTTGGAGACACAGGGCTAAAAAAAAAAAAAAAAAAAAAAAAAAAAAAAAAAAACCCTCTGGAAGTCAATAAATTATGAACAGTTAAGGTCAATAAAACATCAAAACTAACGCATCCCATCCAAGTCTGGTGTTACCTCTTTAATATAAATGGGGTAATTCCCTGAGGGCTTAGTGACAGCGGGAAGTTTTGTTTTGTTTTATGCCATAGTAAACAAGAACTCACAAGGCATTTACATTTTATGAAACCATTAGCAAAGAAGGTGGCCAAGGCACATGGCTGCTTCCATTGTGAAGAGGTCACCAGCCAAGATGGAAGCAAACTACATTGTTCCTTCTTGTTCATGGTTAGCTCAGCCCCATGAGAAGGTGAGCCCATCCCCCATCAGGCATAAGTCCCTACAGCATAGACACACCTCACAGATTAAATGTGCAGTTACACCACTGTCTTTGAAAACGCACTTTAGTTTAGTGTGATATTGTAGGAAATGATCTCTATGGTCTAGGCAGATAGGCCCTAAATAGCAAATGAACGTAAGAAAGAATCCCCATGGTCTCAATCAGAGACAGCTGAGTTCATATGTCTTAAATCAGAATTGTAACTGTGAAAGCCAAGCATTGTCATCCAGGAGGTTTATCTCCTCAGTCCCCAAACACAAGATGTCCCTTGGCTAACTTTATCCCAATTGTGTATGTTGTGGGCTGAGATCAGATGGATCTGTCACCTTCCATGTGGGCTGGAATTTAAAACATTTGGAAACAAACTTTTTGAAAGAGTTAATCCTAACTAAAACCTTGTTAGCTTTTTGTTGCCCTTTTACTTAGAAAAGCATTGCCTCATGGCATTGTCTAAGACAGTCAGATTTAACCACACCAAGAAACTGGCTTTCTTCCTTCCACCAGACATGAGCCAAGGTTTCCCAGATTCTCTCAATAAACTGGGTGGGGAGGAATACACTAGATAATGCCATGAATACAGAGGAAAGATGGGGACCTAACCATTGTTCAATCTCCTTAGTAAAAGCAGAACAAGTTATAGTAAGGAAGGCTGTAACTTAAGCCAGAGGACTCGGCTTCCTTCTGCTTAAGGGAAATATTTTCTTCTTCAGTTTATCTCTTTCTGTCTCTCTTTTTCTTTAGAGCTCTTCCTTCCTACCTGTTGGTTTCCAGTCTTGGTTTACATTGTGCTTGGTGCAGGTTTATGGAGATTTCTTGCACCCAAGTTTCATGTCAAACACATGTCTCAAACAACAGGATGATATGACCACCAAAGGAATACTTTTCTCTTCCCCATAGTATACAGATTGGTGATTCTTGCCCTGGTAATTTCCTTGTACCACTGCCACTGTGATGTGCAGAGAGATCCATCCCTGGGGTTCTTTTGCTGAACTTCGGAGTTCCAGAGGCCACACCCACTACAGAAGCTGTGGGGAAGCATTTATCCTGTGAGGCCATCTGAGGTGGCTCCTCAGATAAGCTGTGAATCACTACAAATAAGTGTCTGGACCAGGCAAACTTTTCTCTTGCTCAGGAGGGTGTGCTGGTGAAAGGGGAACTTACCTAGACAGGACCTGCACTTGATTTTATCTAAAGGGAAGTAGTGTCTGTCTTTTCCCCAATATTTTGGGTCAGACATCACAATCTTATTCATTATGTGAGTACAAAAACAATTGGCCCATAGGAAACGAAGGAGAAAGGGGAAGAGAGACACTACTCCAAGGAAAAAAGAGTCAATGCTCTAGGCCATCCCATTTCTAGAATTCAGTCTTGGGCTTGGAAATAAACAATATTTTACTAGGTAGAAGAAGCATTGAGATTTGGATTCCATAGCTTACACTCTTTTGATACTATTTTAAAGAAAATATTTATATTTGATATTTCCTACAAGCATCAGTGTCATTTTGTTGAAACCAAAGAGGAAGTAGAGGCTGTAGAGTCGTAACAGGCTTCTCTGATCACCTGCATGTCCAGAGAAAGCTCTAGAGAGTGGGCCTCTCTGTTGGCAGAAAGAACACCAGCAAGGAGAACAGTAACCTAACAGTTTAGGGTTCAGTTTGAGTCAGTTTTGTGGAAGTTGTGAAGTCTTTGTGTACTTAATCTCCATACATATAAAATCACAGACAGTGGGATAACATCTCTCACAATCATACCTTTCCTGGCTGAGTTTCCTTTGGTCCTTTGTTTAAAACTTCACTATAATTTTGTGCTTTTTTTCTTGACATTTTCTCTCCATCAGTTTTTTTTTGACAAATATATCCCCCTTTTTTATTGTTGTAGTCTTGTGCTTAGTGTAGAGGTCAAATTATGTCAACGTGTGTATTATTTCTTCACAATCCTATTAAGCATTCTGAGTTTTTCTGCTTTCCATATAGCTTTAGAATCAGCTTTTCTCTTACAAATTGTGGGGCGTTTTCCTTTAGCACTAAATTTATGTTGCAAATTGAAGCTGCCCGAATCATAATATTGATACATTTTGTTCACAAGGATCATTGCGTATCTCACCATTTATCTAATTCTTTTATTTTTGATATATGTGAACATTTTAGCATATTGTATAAAAATTACTTTGGGGCTGCACAGGTAGCTCAGCACATACTCTTCTTGGGATGACCTGTGATGATCCCAATGCACAAATCAGGAGGCTCGTAACTACCTGCAACTCCAGATCCAGCAGACCTGACACATAATTCTCTGTCATATACACATGAAAGACAGTCTCACACAAACACACATAAAAATGTGAATATTTTATTTTCCCAAAAGCACTATGGCTTATAAAGGAATTAAAGCAAGACATTTTGCTTTATGTATGTAATAGAAATCATAGAGCTTTTCTCTAAATATGTTATCTTTCTTTTGGTTTAAAAGGTGCATTATTGTTCTTCATTGTGATTACATCCAATCATCAATCATAGAAAACATAAAATAGCTTCTGGCTGATCATAAAAGGCATCATTTCCTTTACCCTAAGAGAATGAATTACTTTTTATTGGTTAAAACTATTATTTCCAAAGTGGAAACATCAGAGGACTTCAAGCAAATCTCTCCAAGTTTGGAAGAATAGTCCTGCAAACAAGCAGAGCACAGGAGTGCTCACAGTGTGAGTGGCCCATGGCTTCTTTGATTATTATTTTCATTGGGGTCTTGCAGTTCTTCTTTAAAGAACCATTTGTGTGTTGCTGTTCGTGTCTTTAAAGAACCAGTTGTGTATTTCTGTTTGTGTTTTTCATCAGTGCTGCCGTCCATGCTTCGTGACCTTAATTAGAGATTTAACTTTTTTCAGAAAATGATGGACTTTCATGTAATTTTATATTCTGAAATTGGCAACAATATCTTACTAATTTCTAGAAGTTTTTGTTTGGGAGGAATTTCTGTAAAGAAGTAGTTTATTTTTCTATACTCAACATAAGTAGCTTCCCTGTTCCCATTTTCTTGGCATATCTGTGTTTTCCAATATTTGCTATGTTTGCTAATGGTTTTAATACTTAAATGATTGATATGATTAGTACATTGATTTTGAATTATTAACTATCCTTACAATTTTTTTTCTGTGTGTCCTAGTTAGCTTCAACAATCTTTGTTACATAGCCTAGCATGATCAGTTGAGGGCTAGCACAGACCAGAATCACCCATGACTATGCCGAAGAGAGTGCCTGGATTGTTGAATGAGTGGAAGGTCCAGTCACTGAATGTGGTAATATCACTAAGCAAGGGGCTCAGGCTGGATAAGAGAACTAGCTGAGCATAATACCATAACCAGGCAAGAGAACACACAAGCAAACAATTTTTCAACAGGGCTTCACCTTCAGTTACTAGCCTGAGTTTTATTTGTTTTTTTTGCCTTAAGTTCCCTCAATGATTGAATGTACTCTGGAAGTGCCAGCCAAATAAGCCTATTCATCACATCAGTTGCTTTGGATAAAACAATTGAATCACAGTAACAGAAAAGAAATTTAGAACAAAAATTGTTAGCCTTAAAATGAGGTTATTGCTGTAAAAATCTGAGAGTGTTGTATTTTGGAGGAATGCAGAAGATATGCAAGACTCTGGATAGCAAAAGCCATTGCAAGCTCTATGCAGATCTTAATGGGCCATTCCAGGAGGAACTGGAAGATGATAGTACTGAGAGTAATTTAGATGGTGGAGATCAAGGTCATGAGGAGTCAGTGGGAAATAAACTCCATAAAAAACTAGGATAGAGGTCATGTGGTTTGAATGAGAATGGTCCCCATAGGGTTATACATTCGACTGCTTGTTCTCCAGTTAGCGGGACTGATTGGGAAACATTCGGGGATATGGCACGGTTGGAGGAGGTGCGTCATTGGGAATGGGCTCCCTTTCTTCTTGCTGCCTGCAGATCAGGGTATGAACTCTCACTCCATGTTGCCTGCTACTGTCCTTCCCACCATGATGATGACAGATTCATCATCTCAAAGAAGTAAGGAAGTCCTCAATTAATAGCCTTCTATTTTTTTCTATTTTTATTTAAATTAGAAGCAAGCTTGTTTTACATATTAATCCCAGTTCCCTATCTCTTCCCTCCTCCCCTCCCCCTCACCAACCCCCTATCCCAACCCCTTTCTGCTCCCTAGGGAGGGGGAGGCCTTCCATGGGCGATCTTCAAAGTCTGTCATATCATTTGGAGCAGGACCTAGACCTTCCCCCATGTGTCTAGGCTGAGAGAGTATCCCTCTACGTGTAGTGGGCTCCCAAAGCCAATTTGTGTACTAGGGATAAATACTGATCCACTACCAGAGGCCCCATAGACTTCCCAGGCCTCCTCACTAACACCCACATTCAGTGGGTCTGGATCAGTCCTATGCTGGCTTCCCAGCTATCAGTCTGGGGACCATGAGCTCCCCCTTGTTCAGGTCAGCTGTTTCTGTGGGTTTCTCCAGCCTGGTTTGGATCCCTTTGCTCATCACTCCTGGGTTCCAGGAGTTCAGTTCAGTGTTTAGCCATTGGCGTCTGCTTCTGAAAAGCCTTCTACTGTAAGAGTTGATTTAGCAATTTTTCACTTCTCAGCAGTAAAACAGGTCATTTGTGTAATATTTTGGCAAAGAAATCTGTCTGTATTCTGCCCGTGTCCCAAGAAACAGAGGAATAATTAAAAAGTAATTACTCTTTGACAAAATATTGAATCAATGATATACTTTGTATTTATGATTCATGCAGGTCTATAGAGGAAAACAGCAAAAAAGGCAAAAAGAAATGAAATGTGCAGTTTGGAGAAAAAAACAGTCATTTTAGAAGGAAAGAGAAAATGAGAATCACTCCCTCTTGTTTCTGAGCTCACTAAGTAGGATATGGCATTGCAAGAGAAATGCCTGCTAACACATATTTGGAGAGATACACAAACAGATCAAAAATGGGCAGACAAGCTGTGTGGCTCATGCCTTTATTCAGAACTCAGGTAGCTTTAGTTGGCAGGCACATACTTTTTAAAAGGCATTAATTTTCAAAGTTAGTGACATCAAAGAGAAGACATCTGCCCTTAATTGTAAGCATAGCACAGGTGCCCTAAGGATAAGACCCCTCTCAGCCAAGCCTTCAAGTTATAGAAGTAAAAGGTTAGACAATCCCTAGCCACAGAAAGTAACTTTCTACAAAACATGTTGTTCTGTTCCAAGTTGGGTAGACTCCATTCATAACCAGATCATTTGAATGCTACATTTTCTGGAAATAAGAGGCAAAATTTAGACGTCATGGATTCCTCCTCTGTGGTTTCAGTTCAGTACGGCTGCAGGCATCTATGTTTGAGAGTCAGAGCCCCGCTGAGGAAACCCTGAGTGTTCATTACATGAAGCTGTGAGGATGAAGCCTTGGTGGCATTTTGAGACATGAAATGTTAAGATACCAAATAATGAGATTTTTGCCATGAATAGCTGCATATCACAAGTAGAAGGAGCCAAAGGGAGAGGCAGATGTGTGGCAAGTTGCAGGAATAGAGCAATTCGTGCCTTTTAAACCTGAAGCTCCAGGTGTCTGAAACAGAGCTGCAGGATTTGGTGTTTGTCCTGCTGGATTTTAGGTTGCTTTGGTCCAATCGTTCCTCACTGTGTCTTCTGTCCTCTCCTTTGGGAAGGGAATGTATATTCTGTGCCATGGTATGTTGTAAAGATATAATTTGTTTGTTGATTACATAAGACACCACAGTCATGAGAGAGCTGTGCTAACCTAATGGTAGTATTCATACTAATCTAACTAAAGTGTCTTTTCACAGAAAAGGATGTAAAGGTGCACATTTAACCTCAGGATAGCTGAATCCTACAGGACAGTACCTGATGATGGCCTCATCCTAGCAGGAAGCTGGGTTAACCTTGAGCAGAAGGCCACCATGTAGGAAGCAGCCATCAGACTTGGTCCCCCTTTTTTCTCATAGTTTCATAAAACAGATAAATGAAATGTGACTTCTTGGTTACTATAACCACTTGATATAAACCAAAATGATGGCACCCCTAAACTTCCTGGTGCCACTGAATCCTCAGAATACTACCTCATTTATACTAAGGAGGGGATATCAGACTTTAATGGTTTGTGTTTGCTTTGTTTTTTGGCATATTGCTTTACATAATATATTTTGTGTCTGGAGAATTTTCTAAGCTATGTGCCTCCAACACTAGCTATCAAAGGAAGTGGACCCTTTAAAGTGTTCAGATTTGGAAGACTTACGAACTTGCATCACCGCTCTTTCCCATCTTGCAAGATGGCGGGTGAAAAGGCCGAGAAGCCTGACACAAAAGAGAAAAAAACGGCAGCCAAGAAGGCTGGTGGTGATGTCGATGGTACAGCCAAAAATGGTGACCCTAATTTTAAAAAGCCCAAGAAGGGGAAGCCCCATTGAAGCCGGAACCCTGTCCTGATTAGAGGAATTGACATGTACTCCCGATCTGCTATGTATTCCAGAAAGGCCCTGTACAAGAGAAAATACTCAGCTGCAAAAACCAAGGTTGAAAAGAAGAAGAAAAAGGAGAAGGTCCTTGCTACTGTCACTAAACCAGTTGGTGGTGACAAGAATGGTGGTGCCTGGGTGGTTAAGCTTCAAAAAATGCCCAGGTATTACCCTACTGAAGATGTTCCTCGGAAGCTGCTGAGCCATGGCAAGAAGTCCTTCAGTCAGCATGTGAGGAAGCTGCGTGCCAGCATCACTCCAGGGACTGTCCTGATCATCCTCACGGGGCGCTACAGGGACAAGAGGGTGGTCTTCCTGAAGCAGCTGGGCATCGGCTTGCTACTTGTGACAGGACCTCTTGCCCTCAACAGAGTTCCTCTTCGAAGAGCACACCAGAAATTTGTCATTGCCACCTCTACAAAAGTTGATATCAGCGAGGTTAAAATCCCCAAACACCTGATGATGCTTACTTTAAGAAGCAACTGCGCAAGCCCAGGCACAAGGAGGGCGAGAACTTCGACACAGAGGAGGAGAAATATGAGATTGCAGAGCAGCGCAAGGCCGATCAGAAAACTGTGGACTGGGCAGGCAGACTGAATCGGTCCCTGAGGACCCTAGGATCCTGACTCTGCTGAGATCTCTGGGCTATTCCGGCCCCCACAGAGTGCAGAGAGAGCAGAGGTGAGCTGATTTAGCCCCTACCTTGGGCATAACTTCCACCTGCCCACCCTGGCAAATCCCGCCCCGGGATCTTCCACAGGACCACTAGACCCCTGAGGACCAAGCAACCCAGAGTCTGCTGACATCTCTGCACCAGTCCTGCTCTCACCTACCTGGAGAGCGAGTGCCTCAGACCTGCCTGCACCCAACTTGAAACCCATCAGAGTATCAAAGTCAATTGCACACAACTGAAGAGAACATCGGACCCATACACGCCAGGAAAGGAAGTGACACCAACTGTACCCACTGGAACAAGAGATGGGAAGACGACAATATAAGAACACATCCAACAACAGGAAAACCAATATGACACCACCAGAGCCTAGGGACTCTACACCAGCAAGACATGAACATCCCAACACAGAAGAAGCAGAAGAGAGCAACCTTAAAAACAACTTCATGGAAATGATAGAGAATCTAAGAGAGGAAATCAGAAAATCCTTCGGAGAAAAGGAAGAAAAGACAAACCAAAAGATGCAAGAAATCAAGGAAAGCCAAAAATGCCAAGAAAACACAATTAAACAGCTGAAGGAAACAGTTCAGGACCTGAAAACTGAATTAGAGACAATAAAGAAAACACATACTGAAGGAATGCTGCAAGTGGAAAAGCTGAGTAAACAATCAGGAACCACAGATGCAAGCATAACCAGTAGAATACAAGAGATGGAAGATAGAATCTCAGACGCTGAAGACAAATTAGAGGAAATAAACTCGTCAAGCAAAGAGAATCTGAAGTCTAACAAATCCATAACACAAAATATTCAGGAAATTTGGGACACCGTGAAAAGACCAAACCTAAGGATAATAGGTATAGAAGAAGGTGAAGAAATCCAACTCAAAAGTGCAGAAAACGTATTTAACAAAATCATAGAAGAAAACTTTCCCAACCTAAAGAAAGATATGCCAATGAAAGTACAAGAAGCCTACAGAACGCCAAATAGAGTGGACCACAAAAGAAAGTCCTCTCGTCACATAATAATTAAAACACCAAATGTACAGAATAAAGAAAAATATTAAGAGCAGCAAGGGAAAAAGGCCAAGTAACATATAAAGGTAAACCTATCAGAATTACACCAGACTTCTCCATGGAAACTCTGAAAGCTAGAAGGACCTGGATAGATATTCTACCAACTCTGAGAGAACTCAGATGCCAGCCCAGACTACTATACCCAGCAAAGCTTTCCATCACTATAAATGGAGAAAACAAGATATTCCACGACAAAATCAGATTTAAACAATATGTAACCATTAATCCAGCCATACAGAAAGTACTGGAAGGAAAATTCGAACCTAAGGAAATTAACTACACTCGTATAAACATAGGCAATAGATAATCCCACTCTACAAAAACACAAAATAAAAGGCAGGGTAAATCCACATACAATACCGGTACTAACAACAAACCAAAAACAAACAAGAATAAACATTCAATGAACCTTAATTTCCCTCAATATTAATGGTCTTAACTCGCCTATAATAAGACACAGGCTAACAGATTGGATACGAAGACAGAATCCATCCTTCTGCTGCATACAAGAAACACACCTCAAATTCAAAGACAGACATTACCTCAGAGTAAAGGGTTGGGAAAAGATACTCCAATCAAATGAACACAAGAAACGAGCTGGGGTAGCTATCCTAGTATCTAACAACATAGACTTCAAACTAAAATCAATCAATAGAGATGAAGAAGGTCATTTCATATTCATCACAGGAAAAATCCATCAGGAAGAAGTCCCAATTCTAAACATCTATGCCCCAAATACAAAGGCACCAACATTCGTAAAAGAAACATTATTAAAACTCAAATCACAAATAAGGCCTCACACAGTTATAGTGGGAGACTTCAACACCCCACCCTCACCACTGGACAGGACCACCAGACAGAAACTTAACAAAGAGAAAAAGGAACTAACAGAAGTTATGACCCAATTGGGATTAACAGACAATTATAGAACTGTCTATTCAAACACAAAAGAATATACCTTCTTTTCAGCATCACATGGAACCTTCTCAAAAATCGACCACATTCTCCGCAACATAGCAAAGCTCAACAGGTACAAAGAATTGGAATAATCCCCTGTGTCTTATCAGACCACCATGCTTTAAAGTTAGAAATCAAAAACAAATCAAAGTGCAAAAAACCTACCAACTCAGAAATTGAACAACATGCAATTGCAACATTCCTGGGTCAAGGAAGAAATAAAGAAATAAATTAAAGACTCCCTAGAATTCAATGAAAATGTTGACACAACATACCCAAACTTATGGGACACTTTGAAAGCAGTACTAAGAGGAAGGTTCATAGCTCTAAGTGCTCACATGAAGAAACTAGAGAATAGTCACACCAGAGATTTGACATTACAGCTGAAAGCTCTAGAAAAAATGGAAGCAACTTCACCTCGGAGGAGTAGACGCCAGGAAATAATCAAACTGAGGGCAGAAATCAATAATGTCGAAACAAAGAAAACAATTCAAAGAATCAATATAACAAAGAGTTGGTTCTTTGAGAAAATCAACAAGATAGACAAACCATTATCCAAACTAACCAAAAGGCAGAGAGAGATCATACAAATTAACAAAATCAGAAATGAAAAGGGGGACATAACAACAGACACTGAGGAAACCCAGAGAATCTTCAGCTCATACTTTGAAAACCTGTACTCCACAAAATTTGAAAATTTAAAAGAAATGGACAATTTTCTGAACAGTTATCACTTACCAAAATTGAATCAAGAACAGATAAGCACCTTAAACAGACCTATATCATCTAAGGAAATAGAAGCGGTCATCACAAGTCTCCCAACCAAAAAAAGCCCGGGGCCAGATGGATTCACTGCAGAATTCTACCAAAATTCAAAGAAGTGCTAATACCAATACGCCTCAAATTGTTCCACAAAATAGAAGCAGAAGTGACATTGTCAAACTCTTTTTATGGGGCTACAATAACCTTGATACCCAAGACACACAAAGACACAAATAAGAAAGAGAACTACAGACCAATATCCCTCATGAACATTGATGCAAAAATTCTCAATAAAATCTTGGCAAATCGAATACAAGATCATATCAGAGAAATCATCCACCATGATCAAGTAGGATTCATCCCAGGGATGCAAGGATGGTTCAACATACGAAAATCTATCAATGGAATCCACTATATAAACAGACTGAGGAAAAAAAAAACCCACATGATCATAACACTAGATGCCGAAAAAGCCTTTGACAAAATCCAACACCCCTTCATGATAAAGGTCTTGGAGAAATCAGGGATAACAGGAACATACCTCAACATAATAAAAGCAATATACAGCAAGCTGACAGCCAACATCAAATTAAATGGAGAGAAA
>NW_023276806.1:170749773-170822018 GCF_003668045.3 Cricetulus griseus
GTGTACAATAAAGGAACTTCTGGAGGCATCACTATCCCTGACTTCAAGCTCTATTACAGAGCTATAGTCCTGAAAACAGCTTGGTATTGGCACAAAAATAGACAGGTAGATCAATGGAATAGAGTTGAAAACCCTGATATTAACCCACACACCTATGAACACCTGATTTTTGACAAACAATCCAAATTTATATGATGGAACAAAGAGAACATCTTCAACAAATGGTGCTGACATAACTGGTTGCAGGCATGTAGAAGACTGCAGCTAGACCCAAGCCTATCGCCTTGCACAAAACTTAAGTCAAAATGGTTCAAAGATCTCAACATAAATCCAGCCACACTGAACCTATTAGAAGACAAAATGGGAAATACCCTTGAATTAACCGGTACAGGAGACCGATTCCTGAACATTACAACAGTAGCACCGACACTGAGGTCAACAATTGATAAATGGGACCTCCTGAGAAGCTTCTGTAAAGCAAAGGAGACAGTCAGCAAGACAAAACGGCATCCCACAGTCTGGGAAAAGATATTCACCAACCCCACATCTGACAGAGGGCTGATCTCCTAAATTTACAAAGAGCTCAAGAAGCTAGTCTCCAAAACACCAAACAACACAATTAAAAAGTGGGGTACAGAACTAAATAGACAGTTCTCAATAGAGGAATCTAAAATGGCTGAAACACATAAGAAAGTATTCTTAGCCATCAGGGAAATGCAAATCAAAACAACTCTGAGATACCATCTTACTCCTGTCAGAATGGCCAAAATCAAAAACAGCATTGACAGTTTATGCTGGAGAGGATGTGCAAAAAGGGGAACACTTCTCCACTGCTGGTGGGAGTGCCAACTTGTACAGCCACTTTGGAAATCAGTATGATGACTCCTCAAAAAAATGGGAATCAGTCTACCACAAGATGCAGCAATTCCGCTCTTAGGAATATACCCAAAAGAAGCACATTCATACAACAAGAACATATGTTCAATCATGTTCATAGCAGCACTATTTGTAATAGCCAGAAACTGGAAGCAGCCTAGATGCCCCTCAACCGAAGAATGGATAGAGAAAATGTGGTACATTTACACAATGGAGTACTACTCAGCGGGGAAAAAAAAATGGAATCTTGAAATTTGCAGGAAAATGGATGGAACTCGAAAAAACCATTCTGAGCGAGGTAACCCAACCGCAAAAAGACAAACATGTTATATACTCACTCATATGCAGATTTTAGACATAGAGTAAGGATTACCAGCCTACAATCCACACTGCCATAGAAGCTAATAAACAAGCTAAAAGAGACATACATGGTCCCCTGGAGAAGGGGAGAGGTTCGAGATCTGCTGAGCAAATTGGGAGCACGGGAAGAGGGGGGAGGGAGCTAGGAGAATGAGAAGGGGAGAAGAAGAGGATGCAGAGGTCATGAGGGAGCAGAAAGTATGAGTCAGGGAAAGAATACACGATAACAAGAATGGAGATATCATAATAGAGGGAGACATTTTTGGTTTACAGAGAAATCAGGCACTAGGGAAATGTCTGGAGATCTACAAAGATGACACCAGCTAACTATCTCAGCAACAGAGGAGAGGCTATCTTAAATGCCCTCCCCTGATTATGAGATTGATGACTGACTTATATGCCTGCCATCCTATAGCCTTCATCCAGCAGCTGGTGGAAGTGGAACAGACACCAACAACTAATCACCGAACTGAACTGGAACCCAGATGCAGAGAAGGACCAGTGAAGAGCACAGAGGTCCAGACCAGGCTGGTGAAACCCACAGAAACAGCTGACCTGAACATCCGGAAACTCTTGCTCCCCAGTATGATAGCTGGAATACCAGCATGGGACTGATCCAGACCCCAGGAACATGGGCTTCTGTGAGGAAACCTCAGAAATCTATGGGACCTCCCTAGCATAGGAATGGACTTTGGGAGCCCATTCCATATAGAGGAATACTCCCTGAGCCAAGACACACGGGGATGGGCCTAGGCCCTATCCCAAAGGATACAATAGACTCTGGTGACACCCTATGGAAGGCCTCACCATCCAGGGGGAGCAGAAAAGATATGTATCAGATAAGGTTTTAGTTGGGGGGGTAGGGGAGGATGGGTGGGAGAAGGGAACTGGGATTGTCATGTAAAACAATCCTGTTTCTAATTCAAATAAAAAAAAGTTGGAAAAAATTTAATCCTGAAAAAAAAAAGAAAGAAAGAAAACTGTGGACTCGCAGCTTTTGCCAAAGATCAAGGCTGTTCCTCAGCTCCGGGGCTACCTGAGGTCTCAGTTCTCTCTGACAAATGGGATGTATCCTCACAAACTAGTTTTTAAATTGCTATCTACCTAATTAAACAGTTTTATATGTTAAAAAAAAAGAACTTGCATCATCTAGAGCTGGTCTTGGGAAAGCACACATCCCAAGGAAATGAAGGACTAGATTGCTAGGTGTCAGACAAGCCATTACCCACTCTCAGTTCTGACAGCTGGAGGCTACATATGCAGGCTATGCTGAGTCTTAAAATGTGCTGCCTCAGCACCATCTTCCACAAGAAACTGACTATCTTATTTGCTCTAAGGTACCGAGGACTCCTTTAGTTCAGGTTTGCTGTCCATTTTTGTATCTGCCCCAGAAACCTTCAAAACTCACGCTTTTGTTTTCATTTTCTAGCTGCTGTGACATAAATATGCTATGAAAAAAAGAACATTCTAATAACATTTCTTTCTCCATTATTTTATATTTTGTGTTCACTGTGACCTATATTCTCTCTGACCTATGAGTACTTAATCTAAGACTTTTTGAAACCCAGGCAGCCTGACACCTGTAAAAGGGAAACTTTATTTTTTTCCTTTCTTTTTTTATTTAAATTAGAAACAAGCTTCTTTTACATGTCAATCTCAGTTCCCTCCCCTCCTCCTCTGCCCCACACTGACTCCATATCCCAAACACTTACTGCTCCCCAGGGAGGGAGAGGCCTTCCATAGGGAATCTTCAAAGCCTGTCATATCAGTTGGACCAGGGCCTAGATCCTCCCCTGTGTATCTAGGCTGAGAGAGTATCCTTCTATGTCGAGAGGGCTCCCAAAGTCCATTTGTGTACCAGGGGTAAATACTGGTCCACTACCAGTGGCCCCATAGATTGTCCAGACATACAAACTGACCTCCTCATTCAGGGGCTCTGGAATAGTCCTAGGATGATTCCCCAGCTATCAGTCTGGAGTCCATGAGCAACCCCTTGTTCAGGTCAGCTGTTTCTGTGGGTTTCTCCAGCCTGGTCTTGACCCCTTTGTTCATCCCTCCTCCCTCTCTACAACTGGATTCCAGGGTTCAGCTCAGTGTTTAGCTGTGGGTGTCTGCTTTTGCTTCCATCAGCTACTGGATGAAGTCTCTAGGATGGCATATAAGGTAGTTATCAATCTCATTATCGAAGAAGGGCATTTAAGGTAGCCTCTTGACTATTGCTTAGATTGTTAATTGGTGTCAACCCTGTAGATCCCTGGACATTTCCCTAGTGCCACAATTCTCTTTAAACCTATAACTGTTCCCTCTATTATGGTATTTCTTCTTGCTCTCCTCTTTTCTTCTCTGACTAGATCTTCCTGCTCCCTCATGTCCTCCTCGCCCCTCCTCTTCTCCCCATCTTTCTTTTAACTCCCTCCCCCTCCCCCATGCTCCCAATTAGCTTAGGAGAGCTTGTCCTTTTCCCCTTCTCCAGGGGACCATGTATGTCTCTCTTAGGGTCCTCCCTGTTTCCTAGCTTTCTGGAGGTGTGGATTGTAGACTGATAATTCTTTGCTCTAGATCTAAAATCCACATATGAGTGAGCACAATTTTTTTGTTTATATTTTCCAGTCTAGTCACAGGAATCTGAGAAGCATAAAATCCCTTTCAAAGAGTCAGTCTTCATGCCTGCAAGTTCCTTTTTTCTCCTTGAAAAAGGCATAAACTGCGGTTGGGGTAAACCTGACCTATGTCCTTGTGGGCTCCAATTGCTGCTTATTTATCATGTTTGGGATGAACTCATCTTGTGGCTTTGATTAAGTGGACAGAAACTTCAGGACTTCTATTGTCACATTCTCTGATGATCATTCTTTGCATTCTTCCTTCATTGTGTGGAGATTTAGGCTCAGAAATTTGTTGAAGCACCAAGTCTAATTTAATTTCTGATGTTACCAATCTTATATTTCTTCTGGTTTATCAGGGCGGAGGTAAAGATGAACTGGAAAATAGCCATTTACATCTTACTGCTGCTAATGACATGCATATACAGCTGAATAGATGGCTTAGTAGCTAAGAACACTGGATTTTTTTTGTCCAGAGGGCTTGGCTTTGGTTCCCAGCACCCACAAGACAGCTCAAAACTGTCTGTAGAACCAGGCATGGGGATCTGACACCATCTTCTGGCCACCACTGGTACCTGGCATGCAACTAATATACACATTAGCAAAATTTATACACCTAAATTAATTTTAATTAGAAAAATAACACCTACATGAAGAAAAACTTTTATGCTATGTAATTTATATATATTTTTTATTTATTTACACCATTTGCATGCCTGGTACCCAAGGAGGCAAACAATGTGCATCATTATCTACTGGAGCTGGCATTATAAATAATCTGAGTCATCTGATGCGCATGCTAGGACCCAAGCTTCAGCATCTCACATGTCTCAGATACTACTGAGACAACTCTCCAGCTCCCAAATATGTCATTATTATTCAGAAGATGAAAATGCCCCATTACTCCTGTCTTCTATCACCTGAAGGTAATGACATTGAAAAATTCAATGGATTTCCAGCCCTCTGTTAGTGGACTAACATATTGCTTCTTATTGTCATGGTTAAAACACTTCTCTTGATGTAAAGACAACAAAAGGTTTTCTGAGTAGAGACCTGATGAAGGAGTCCAAACGTATGGTTTATTAACAGACAAATCAGGAATCGAAGTACTATACTCACAGGACAGAACAAAGCCACTGCTGCTGTGGGTTCAATCAATACGCCATTGCTGTTTCTGCTGCCACCACTCATTCCAAAGCCGGGATGAGAACCAAGCTGTCGGGCACACGTACTCACTGCCAGCTCATCTATTGTCCAGAAGTGTGTTGCTCTGCCCTGACCTTTTATTCAGGTGTTTGGGTCATGTATCCTCTAACTGATGTATCCTCTAGCAAAACTGCCCTTTGGACCAAGCTACTCCTTAATTGGTTAGTGGACTGATGACAAAATTCCTGCAGCAGAGATCTATCGAGACTATATAAAACAATTTCCATAATTTGAGTTATGGATTTTTTTTTCTTTTTTTTGAGGGGGCAAATTTTTGAGAATCTCTCTACATAGCCATGGCTGTCCTGGAACTCATTATATGGACCATGCTCGTCTCAAGTTAGAGACAGTCTCCTGACCCTGCCTCCCAAGTACTGTGGTCACAGGCATACACCACTACACCCAGTAGGGATATGCTGTTTAAATGACCTATCTTTGAATCAGAATGTGCTGCCAATTACTATTCTATGTGCATTCTAGTGACCAAATGTAGGTAGTCAAGTTTGGTTTCAAGTGACCTCACTGGCCTTATTTTTCTATGTGTTGGTGTTGTACACCTGAAAGAGCCAAACTGTAGAAACAAGAGAAAAAACATGCAAGAGCAAAGAGAAAACCTCTTAGTAGTATGGGTCTCCCAGAGATTGAACTCAGGTCATCAAGTTTAGTCAGGTAATCATGCTTAGTAGCAACCAACTTTGCCCACTAAGACAATTCTCTGGCATTCATTTGTGTTTATGAGAAAGTGGTATCAACAAGTGTTTAGTCCTTGGAATAAACTAACAAACAAAATCAAAAAAGATGGCAGTATAAATATATTTATTTGCAAATAGGATTCATTATTCAAATTATGTTCTTTGTTCCTCAATTCCTAAATGACAATATGTCATTTTACAATTTGAATAGAAAACAATATTTTACTGATGCAATGTGCCTACTAATCTTATCTGAGCAATAGTGAGATGCCTCATTAGGAAAAAGGTGTCTCTGATGTGCAAAGCTGGTAACCTGACCTTCATCACCATATGAAGAGGGCCAAAAGAAACCACACAAAGTTTTCTTGTGGTCTCAATGTATTTGTCACCCAATCAAATCCGTAATCACATGACACCCACAGACACAACAGAAATGTGTTTTAGAAAATAAATTTCTCTGGGTGGTAGTGGTGCACACCTTTAGTCCCAGCACTGGGGAGACAGAGGCAGGTGGATCTCTGTGAGTTCAAGACCATCCTGTTCTGCAAGAGCTAGTTCCAGGATAGCCCCCAAGCCACAGAGAAACCCTGTCTTGAAAAACCAAAAAAATAAAGATAAAATAAAATAAACTTTATTGCCCTTACATTATCTGGCATCTCTAGACAACTCCTTTAAAGACAATACTTCAATACGGAGTGCCAAAGGGGTAAAAATGGATCATAAACAGACAGGAATGTCATAAAAATCTATACAATCCATAGCACATCAAGCTATGTTATGAGAGATACAGTTGATGGCTGATAATTCTACTTTATTATATCTCTACCAGATAGATGAAAATGATGCTTTCTTATATTCTCTTCTATTAAGAGTATTTAATGTTTCTTATATTCTCTTCTATTAAGCATTTTAACATTACATTGCTAAAATGCACTGCCAAAACAGGACACATTAGGGCTTTCTATCTTCTATACTTAGACTTGCACTCTGGAGGCTGACACATGAGAACCATAAGTTCAAATGTAGCTCTGATTAATTACTCGTATCCAAGCCAGGATAGATAACAAACAACATCTAAAGGGAATTTGCAAAAGCATGAAAATCAAAACTAGGAACAACCCACCACCCTTTCACAGACACCCTTACTTGAAAATTATGATCATACACTGCCAGATATTTAATTAAACAATGGATCACTAAATGATGAACATCTCATTCTATACATTTCAGCAGAAATATATCACCAAGTCAAAGCACAACAGAAGATTAACAGAAGTCAAAGAAGGAATATATGAACCACCAAATAAACTTCAATAAGTGAATTTGCCACATATACACAACATTTCAATACCTACTCCAAAAGCTTCAAAATATAAATCACAATACTGTGAGCTCCACCATCAGATTTTAGTGAACACAGTAAACAATTTACTTCAAGACTATGACACAAGATTTTCTCACTTAAATCTGAAGATAGCTCTGATGTTTAAAGTCTTCATCATATTGTTTACATACCTAGGGCTTCTGGTTTGTAGGAATTCTTCCCTATTTCCTAATGTCAAGATGATATATAAAATCTTTAATATTTATAGTGCTAGAGACAGGACCAAGCACTTAAGACAAATTCATGCCCAGAATCCAGGTGAGGTTTTTGACAACTTCCTGTAATTCCAGGTAGAAATCCAGGAAGACTACAGTGTCTACCCTCTTGGGAACCACTAAGCACATGCATATATCCAAAGACACAATGACATAATGAAATAAAAGTTAAAACAATCATTTTCACTCATGACTATTTCTTGTGTAAGTGCATTCTTGCCTGTAACCCAGACGTTGAGGCATGTAAAGGTTTACCTACAAAGTTTTTTCTTCATCATAAATTGGTTCTTATAACAGAAAACAATCTTGTAGGCTTCAAAGGCAGAGAATCAATACTTCTCAGTTGTTGGTATCATCTGGAAAAGTTTAGAAAACGCCTCCCTTTATAGGAACTATGTCACTGGTGGTGGATTTTGAGATTTAAAATCCTCACACCACTTCCAGTTTCCACTCTCTGCTCCATGCTTCATGTTGAGGATGTGAGCTCTGAACTTCCTGCTTTAGTTGTCATGCCTGACATTTGTTGCCATTCCTCTCTCATGATGATCTTGTTTTGCTTTGGAACCATAAGCCAAATTAAGCTCTTTTTTAAGTTGCCTTAGATACTGTGTTTTATCACAGCAAAAGTCTAATACACATCCATAAATTTTACTCCTGGATAAGTTATTTCATACAATTGCAGATAAACATGACACCTAAAATATTTGCCTTACTAATTAAATCCACAGGGCTTTTGTCCATATGAGTTTGTAGGTGAAAACAAAATAAAGAGACACCATAATGCTTGAATAGATTGTTGACACTTGTCATATTTTATCTCTACAATAAACAATGTTGTGTAGCTAAATGTAAGTTTGTTGGCTAAATCCTTTTATACTCATAGATTCCCCTTCAGTGTAAATTCTGTTGTGTCCTCAGAGACTACTATAATATACGAAGGCATTAACAGATTGATTATACACTACAGGTTTTACTCTTAGATGAACTCTTTCATGGTTTCAAAGACTATGGTGAAATGCAAAGACTTTATAACATTGGTTACATTCATAGGGTTACTCTCCAATATGAATTCTTTCATGCCTTTGAAGATAACTGGGGCCTGCAAAGGCTTTACCACATTGCTTACACTCACAGGGTTTCTCTCCCTGATGAGTTCTTTTATGAACTTGGAGATGACTCTCTTGAGAACAGGTTTTCCCACATTGATTACATTCATAGGGGTTCTGTCCAGTATGAATTCTTTTATGCCTTTGAAGATTTCTGTGACATGCAAAAGTTTTTCCACAATAATTACATTCATAGGGTTTCTCTCCAGTGTGAACTCTTTTATGAACTTGGAGATAACTCGGTTGTGAAAAGGCTTTCCCACACTGATTACATTCATACAGTTTCACTCCAGTGTGAATTTTTTCATGTACTTTAATATAAGTGTAATCTGCAAAGAATTTTCCACATTGCTTACATCCATAGGGTTTCTCTCCAGTATGGGTTCTTTTATGTATTTGGAGATAACTCTGTCGTGAAAAGGCTTTGCCACATTGATTACACTCATAGGGTTTCTCTCCAGTATGGGTTCTTTTATGTATTTGGAGATAACTCTGTCGAGAAAAGCCTTTCCCACACTGATTACATTCATAAGGTTTTACTCCTGTATGAATTATTTTATGCCTTTGAAGATTACTGTGACGCGCAAAAGCTTTCTCACACTGATTACATTCATAGAGTTTCTCTCCAGTATGAATTCTTTTATGACTTTGAAGATAACTGTAACATGCAAAGGCTTTCCCACATTGATTGCATTCATAGGGTTTCACTCCAGTATGAGTTGTTATATGAACTTGGAGATGACTCTGTTGTGAAAAGGCTTTACCACATTGTTTACATACATAGGGTTTCTCTCCAGTATGAATTCTTCTATGACTTTGGAGATGAGTATAACGTACAAAGGCTTTCCCACAATAATTACATTCATAGGGTTTCTCTCGAGTATGAGTCCTTCTATGTATTTGGAGATTACTCTGCTGTGCAAAGGCTTTACCACATTGACTACATTCATAGGGTTTCTCTCCAGTATGACATCTTTCATGCCTGTGAAGATAATTGGCACATGTAAATGCTTTAACAAAATCATTTCTCTGATGAATGTTTTTATCTGTATGACTTAATTTTGCAGTATGGACTAATGGCAAAGAGGAGTGAGACAGTAAGGTTTTACCATGTTCTTTACATCCATAGGGTTCCTCTTATTATGGGCTCTTTTGGTTATTTGAAGATACCTGTGATAGTCAGAATCTTTAGTACATGGCTCAATTTTATAATACCCTTTTGTCATGAGATTTTCATATAACTGAAGAGAATTGGAAGAACTCAGAGTGTTACCACACTGATTACATTCATAACATTTTTCTATACTGTGAGTCATACTACATTTGCAAAGTTAACCAGGACAAACAAAAGAGTTTATACACTTTGTACGTAAAGGGCTTTTCTGTGGTATGAGATTGATATATTTCCAATGAGGTCTGAAAAACAATGAATTGTTAACTTATATTTACACTGTTGCTTTTCCTTAAAACTTCTAGGGTACATTAAAATTCTTCTGTGGAGTTCAAGGCCAGACTGGTTTACAAAGAGAGTGCCAGGACAGCCAGGACTGTTACACAGAGAAACCCTGTCTCAAAAAAATTAGGGAAAAATTCTTCTGTGGGACATTTGTATTAGCTTGCACATAAAAATTACCTTCCATTTCTTCTAGGTCTTTGAGAAAGTTCTTTAATATTATGTTCTTCCCATTTGTAACCTAAAATATAATAACAGAAAATGTATGCTATATTATTGGAAATTATGCAAAATTTAAATTAATATATCCAGTGAAACTAAAACCCTTACCTGACTTATTACCCACATTCTTCCCCTTTATCACTCCAAATTAAATAAGGGCATCAAGAACCAAGAAAAATTGTCTCTTTATTTTAAATGTTGAAATAAAATTCACAGTATTACCTATAGCAGTGAGGTTCCTGTAGGTCTCCAGCATCACATTTTTGTAGAGACTCTTCTGGGAAGGATCCAGCAAAGCCCACTCGTCCCAAGTAAAATCGATATGCACATCATCATAGGTCACTGCATTCTAAATATCCCATACATGTGTACAACAGAAAGAGATATTGATAAAATTTACATGTATATTTCTTTGTCAATATATTTGCATAGTTCTAGTGCTTCCCACAGGTACTCAATGACAGAGAAGTTATAATCCCCAAGTCACTTTAAAAGAAAATTGAAAAGGAGGTTCAAACTGACATTTCTTGGCCCTCTGAATGGGATTTACCCTTCCAAGAGAAATGACTATTATCAGACATACAGAGAGACAAACAAACAAATCCACAGTACTAAGTGCATGTCAGAGAAACTGTATGAACAATAGCCACAAGGAAAGATGGGCAAGCTGGGCTGGAGAAATGGCTCAGTGGTTCAGAAAACTGGCTGCTCTTTCAGAGGTCCTGAGTTCAATTCCCAGAAACCACATGGTAGCTCACAACCATCTATAATTAGACCTGCTGCCCCCTTCAGGCATGTAGGGATATACTATATACATACTAAATAATAAATAAATATTTTTTAAAAAAAGATGGGCAAGGTGGGTGTATTGTCTCATGCCTTTTACCAGAGCACACAGTAGGTCTATGAAATGAGTTCAGCATAGCCAGGGGTACATATTTCAACCCTGACTCACCCCCCAAAAATCTGACCAACAAAAGAAACAAAAAAAAAAGAAATCTCACTGATGTTCCTAGATGGAGATGTGCATTCATTCCAACTCTGTAATAATCTAGAAACATGAAGTGTCCCAGTTAAAACTGTAAGATTAATAAGAGATTATTAAAAGGGAATACATGTTTAACTCATTAGAGATGCACAGATGAAAATATAAGTATTGTAAATGTAAATTTAAAAATTAGAGCAGGAGAGATGACTCAGCAGTTAACAGCACTTGATGATCTTGTAGAGGAGATAGGTTCAATTGCCAAGTACTTACATAGCTCACAACTATCCATAGTTCCAAGTTCAGGAGTTCTGAGACCATTTTCTGACTACTACAAGTACCAAGCAAACATACAGTACATATCCCTGCATACTGGCAAAATACTCCTATTTATTTAAAAAAAATTAAAACATATGCAAGTAGGAAGAATGTCTAATGCAATCTAATGACACATGACCCTCAGATATTATTAATGTCATGAATATGTGCCATCCAAGGAGAAAAAAATGATACCCTCTGCCAAAGCTTAGAAGGCAGGCTGTTGGTGAAGCTCAGGACAACAGTACATGTTTGGCATGTACAAAAATCTACATTCCAGGTCGACAAGCCAATGATACGTGTATATATATATAAAAAAAAAATGTGAGCCGGGCATTGGTGGCGCAAGCCTTTAATCCCAGCACTCGGGAGGCAGAGGCAGGCGGATCGCTGTGAGTTCAAGGCCAGCCTGGTCTCCAGAGCGAGTGCCAGGATAGGCTCCAAAGCTACACAGAGAAACCCTGTCTCGAAAAGCCAAAAAAAAAAAAAAAAAATGTGTATAACACGAAAAAGTAAATGACCCAGAAAATGATATTAGGGTTCAAACTTCAAGCTGAGTATCAGAAAAGCAAAGCAGCTGGCCACTAGCTCTCACCTCAAGCTCAGGCTGAAAGGGCTGATCCTAATGCCTCTTCTCCATGTGGCTGGGGAATGAATGCCTCTACTGAGACCTTGCTTCTGTTTCATATACTTCCCTACTGTTGGATTAAAGGTGTGAGCTATAATTCTCTTTTAGACTGATTCACTCTTGTACAGATCTGGGTGGCCTTGGACTCATAGAGATCAGTCTATCTCTTAATCCTGAGTCCTAGGATTACAGATGTGTACCACCACTTCCTAGCTTCTGGCTGCTGGGATTAAAGGTGTGTGCCTGGCTTCTATGGCTTGTGGCTGACTTTGCTTTCTGAATCTTCAGGCAAGCTTTATTAAATCACAAGTAATATATCACTACAATTCCCCCTTTTTGTCTAATAGAAAAAGAAGGCTACACCTAGCATAAGAAAAACTATATACAATAAGTACACTAGGTATATACAATATATAAAGGAAATAAATTCGTCGACAATGTCCAGTTCATTTGCATTTGACAAACCAGAGAAACGACTTCATTATCTATCCTAAATTGGTGAGACCATAGTCTTGTATCTAATTTATTTATATTCTAATTTGCATTATCAAATTATTTTCTGTTTCTCAACTTTATGCACATTTTTAGTGAGTTTCTTTTCTGAGTCTGGTAAACAATGAAAGCTATAACTATACTATCTAGTCTTCAACTCCCTTAAAGACCCAAAGAAGAAAATATAAACTGAATAAACATGAAGTTCGATCAAGCAACTTCCAAAAACTGTGAAAAATGACAAAAACAGCTGGCTGCCTGGGTCCTCTGCAACATTTGGGCATCCATCTTCAGTCTATAGGCCTAGCATCTCTGACAGACTTTTCTGTAAAGCAGGATTGTCTTGGCAAGTAAACCAACAGTCAATGTCAAACTAAATGGAGAGAAACTCAAAGCCATCCCACTAAAAACAGGAGCAAAACAAGGCTGTACATTCTCTCCAAATCTATTCAATATAGTACTCAGAGTTTTAGTTAGAGCAATAAAAAAACAAAAGGAGATCAAGGGGGTAAAAATTGGAAAGGAAGAAGTCAAACTTTTGTTATTTGCAGATAATATGATAGTATTATGTGTGTGACCCCAAAAATTCTACCAGGGAACTCCTGCAGCTGACAAACACCTTCAGTAATGTAGCCTTCCTATATGCAAATGGTAAATGGGCAGAGAAAGAAATCAGAGAAGCTACAAACAACATAAAATATCTTGGGTAACTCTAACCAAACAGGTGAAAGACATGACAATGACTATAAGCCATTATAAAAGAAATTGAAGAAGATACTAGAAAATGGAAGGATCTACCATGATCTTGGGTAGGTAGGATCAGCATAGTAAAAATGGTACTCTTACCAAAAGCCGTCTACAGATTCAATGCCATCCCCATCAAAATCCCAACACAATTCTTCACAGACCTTAAAAGAACAATACTCAACTTTCTATGGAAAATCAAAAACCTAGAATAGCCAAAACAATCCTGTACATCTTTACTATAGAGATATAGTAATAAAAACAGCTTGGTGGTGTAATAAAAACAGCAATGTGGATCAATGGAATCAAATTGAAGACCCTGATATTAATTCACACACCTATGAACACCTGATTTTTGACAAAGAAGCCAAAATCAAAAATTGGAAAAAAGCATCTTCAGCAAATGGTGCTGTCATAACTGTATGTCAACACATAAAAGAATGCAAATAGATCTGTAGCTATCCCCTTATACAAAACTCAAGTCCAAATGGATCAAAGACCTCCACATAAATCCAGTTATACTGAGCCTGATAGAAGAGAAAGTGGGAAGTAGCATTGAATGCATGGGCACAGGAGACCTCTTCTTGAACATAATACTAGTAACACAGACTCTAAGAACACAATTAATAAATGGGACATCCTGAAATTGAAAAGCTTCTGTAAGACAAAGGGCATGGTAAATTAGACAAAAAGGCAGCCTATAGAACGGGAAAAGATATTCCCCAACCCCACATCTGACAGACAGCTGATCTCCAAAATATATAAAGAACTAAAGAAACTAGACATCAAAATACCAACTAATCCAATTTTAAATCGGAGTACAGATCTAAACAGGGAATTCTGAACAAAAGAAACTCAAATGCCTGACAGACATCTAAGGAATTGCTCAACATCCTTACCCATCAGGGAAATGCAAATCAAAACGACTCAAAGATACCATCTTACACCTGTCAGAATGGCTAAGATCAAAAACACTGAGGACAGTTTATGCTGGAGAGAATGTAGAGTAACGGGAACACTCCTCCACTACTGGTCAAAGTGCAAACTTAAACAGCCACTTTGGAAATCAGTGCAGTAGTTTCTCAGGAAACTGGGAATCAATCTATATCAAGACCAAGCAATACCAAAGGATGCACACTCATACCACAAAGACATTTGCTCAACTCTGTTCATAGCAGCATTCTTCATAAGAGCCAGACCTGGAAACAACCTAAATGCTCCTCAACCAAAGAATGGATAAAGAAAATGTGGGACATTAACACAATGGAGTATTACTCAGCTGCAAAAAATGATGACATCATAAAATTTGGATGGAATAAGAAAAAAAATCATCCTTAGTGAGATAACCCCAACTCAGAAAGACAAACATGCTAAAGACAAACTCATAAATGAATACTAGATGTAAAGCAAAGGATAAGCAGACTACAATCCACAGAGAAGCTAGGTAACAAGGAGGACCCCAGTAGCGAAGCATGGATCATCTTTGCCATAGGAAATAGATGAGATCTCCTGGGTAAATTGCCACTGGGGTGGGTGGTAGAGCACAGGGAATGGAGGATGAGAACTGAAGGAGCAGGATGGTTGAGTTGGAGGACGAATGGAGGGAGAGAGCAATGAAAGGGATATCTTGATAAAGGGAGCCATTATGGGTTTAGGGAAAAACCTGGTGCTAGGGAAATTCCAAGGAATCCACAAGGATGACCCCAGCTAAGACTCATAGCAAGAGTAGAGAGGGTGCCTGAACTGACCTTCCCCTATAATCAGATTGGTGAATACACTGCCACCATAGAACCTACATACAGTAACTGATGGAAACACTCGCTGGGATCCACAGTCAAGAGCTGGGCTGAGCTCCAGTTTAAGAGAGGGAGGAGGGAATCATATTAGCAAGGTGGGGGGGGTGTCAAGATCATGATTGGGAAAACCACAGAGACAGCTGACCTAAGCTAGAGGGGAGATCACAAACTCTGAACTGACAGCTGGGGATCCTGCAGGGGACCGAACTAAGCCCTCCGAATGTGGGTGACAGTTATGCGGCATGACCTGTTGGGGGGGGGTGACAAGCAGTGGGACCAGGACTTATTTATCCAGGGTGCATGAACTAGCTTTTGGAGCCCAGTCCCTATGGTGGGATACCTTGCTCAACCTTGATGGGGGAGGGGGGTTTGGTCCTGCCTTGACTTGGTATGACAGATTTTATTGACTCCCAAGGGAGGTCTTAAGCCCTCTGAGGAGGGGATGGAGAGGTGGGACAGGAGGGAGGGGAAACTGGGGCTAGTATGTAAAATGAAAAAAAAAAACTAATAAAAAAGAAAAAAAAAAGAAAATGTCCCTAACCTAAAGAAGGAGAGACCTATCAAAGTAAAAGAAGCATACAGAATACCAAACGGATTGGATCAGGAAAAAAGAAAGTTTCCTCACCACATGACAATCAAAACACTAAACATACAAAACAAAGAAGATTAAAAGCTTCGAGGGGAAAACACCAGGTAAAGCATAAGGACAGCCCTATTAGACTTACACCCAACTTCTGAATGGAGACGCTGTGGACTCTTAGAACTAAACCACAGATGTCACCCCAGAATACCATACCTAGGAAAACTTTCAATTACCACATATGGCGAAAATAAGATATTCCATGATAAATCCAAAACAAACAATCTCTCTTTACAATCTAGCCCTGGAGAAGGTGCTTCTTAGAAGGAAACTCCAACCCACAGGGGGTAACTACAACCATGAAACTACAAGAAATAAACAATTTCACACCAGCAAAGACAAAAGTAAAACAGGGTTCACTCTGCCTGCCTGTCTCTCACCCCTCTCTCTCTCTCTCTCTTTCTCTCTCTCTCTCTCTCTCTCTCTCTCTCTCTCTCTCTCTCTCTCTTTCTCTCTCTCTCAAACACACAACACACACACACACACACACACACACACAACAAAAACAATATAACAGGAATCAACAATCATTGGTCACTTCTCTCTCTCAATATAAATGGTCTCAATTACCCAATAAGAAGACACAAACTAACAGAATTGATGTGAAAACAGGGACCATCTCTCTGCTGCAAACAAAAAAACACACCTCAACATCAAGGATAGACATTACCTCAGGTAAAGGGTAGGAAAAGATATTCTAAGCAAATGGACCTATGAAGTGTAATGGTGTAGTCATTTTAATATCAATCAAAATATGCTACCCTTCTTTCAAATCCCCTAAATATCCTCAAAGGCAGACTAAAATCCAATTGTATTTTACTCTTAGTTCTGGGAGTCTGTTTTCACAATGATGGTCTAGATATATACTTTGCAATAAATATCAGACACTGCATTATCACTAATTTTTTTATTTTACCTACATTTTATGATAAAAAATATACAGAGCAGCAACAAAATGTACATGTGAAAATAGTAGTTCAAGAACCTCATAAATTGAAAATAAAAATTGATATTGATATTGATATGAATTGTCATTTTTCTAAATATGCAATAAACAAGCATTAAAATATATGCTATCCAAGAAGAGACACGTATATTTTATGCACAAAAATGAGAAGCAGATGTGGTACCCTTACTATTACTATACACCAGAAACAAATATTTCTGCTTTTAACTAACACACAAAAATTGACTTTTTTCTTAAAAAACATTTAAGTATCTACATAATGACTTATAGAACAATGTGATTGGAGAGGATAATAATAGCAAAATTATGTCATAAGTAATAATTATAAAACAGCTTGATCCTGATAACACTGAGGATTATTTGAGGATATTTTGCATGTGTGTACACATGATCACCAAGACATGAGTATGTAAATAATAAAGTCCAGAAGCAGTCTACATGGTTATACAGTGTGTCATTGAAAGTTTTGTTTGACTTCATTAAGTCCTAGGCTCAAGCAAATCAACATATTCTTGATGCTTTAAGTACAGACAGGCAAGACCATCTGAGTCAGATCCTTAGGCACACATGCAAATTATCCTGAAAAATAAGTGAAAGTAATAGGAGGGCTAAAGAGTTGCCTCACCAGTAAAGTCAATTGCAACCAAGGCTAAAGACCTAGTTTGGTTCACTGGACCCACATGTTAGAAGGAAACAAATTCCCTACATTATCCTCTGACCTCCTCAAAGCACTATGGCATCTGTGTGTGCAGTGTGTTTTTGTTCTTCCATTTCCCTAATGATAAGCACACTTTCCCATACACTACAGGCATTGCTCTCAAATAGGTCTGCTCCACTAATTTACCCTTATCCATTACTACTAACTCTGTTTTCTTCAAAGGCTCTTCCTAACCTTATTCCCTCTCTAAGACTTCCATCAGGCCAATTAAATTCCCAAATTCAACTTGCCCTCTAGTTGCAAAAATCAGTCATGTTAATGAAGTCCTACACATATTCACTCCTCATATTCCTAATCTTTAATTTTTCTTCTTATTGTGCATGTGTTCACATGAAGGTGCATTTGTGTGTAGGGGTACAATGTTCATAAGGGGCCGGTGGACAACTTTGGGTATAATTTCACAGGTATCACCACGAAACTTGCTTCAGAAATAAAGAGCAAATTGTATCATCCCTGGTGTAGGTCCTACCCATATCCAAAACTTCCCTGTTTTACTCTTCTGAACAAAATCATCAAGTTTGGTTAAAAGTCAAACTTAAGAAAACACAAAAACTATTTGCTTTCATAACCAAATCTTCCAAAGTCCTGGGGAAAGGATCAAATTATTCAAAAAAAGAAATGCTAAATGATAATTATGAGGGTTTATTTATTTTTTGTTTGTTACTTTATTTGATTTTGTTTCAGATAAGGTCTCACTATATAACCCAGGCTGGCTCTTAACTTATGGTCCTTGTCCTGGTTGGCTTTTCCTTAACAGGACACAAGCTAGAATTATTTGGGAAGAGGAATTTCAATTACAGGGCATTTTCTTGATTAACGATTCATGAGGGAGGGCCAAACCCTCTGTGGAGCTGTACTATTCCTGGGCAGGTGGTACTGCAGTTTATAAGAAAGTAAACAACCTTTAGATGCCTGTTGGTTTTCTAATGAGATGGGGGGCCGTATATTTGGATGGGAGGGGAAGATCGGGGAGGAGTTGGGAAAGGGGAAATCATAATCAAAATATAATGTGTGAAAATCTATTTTCAATTAAAAACAAGAAAAGAATAAAGAAAGAAAACTGAAGTCAGGAAGAACAAGCTGGTAAGCAGCATTACTCCCAGGTCTCTGCCTCCAGGCTTCTGCCTTGAGTTCCTGGCTGATTTGCCTGCATGACAGATTGTGAACTGGACCTGTAAGCCAAATAAACCCTTTCCTCCCCAAGCACGAAGTGAACTCTGTGAGTCTAACAGCATCCCGTGAGGTAGAGAAGAGGAAACAAAAGGAGGCAGGGTTATAGAAGGGGAGGAGATAAGGGGTGGATTTGATCAAGATGCATTACACTTGTGCATGAAATCTTCAAATAATAAAGGGTGAGTAATGTAAAAGAACAAAACTTAAGTATCTGTGATTAAATAACACTCAAATTTCTCAGTATAAGTCTAGGTAGAAGAGCAAATACAACAAGACAGAACATCCTAGCACCTACAAAGTAAAAAAATGCTTCTTAGCCCAGGAAACAGCTTTAAAAAAAAAAAAAAAAAAAAAAACTGCACAGGAAGCCAGGCGTTGGTAGTGCACACCTTTAATCCCAGCACTCAGGAGGCAGAGGCAGGTGGATCTTTGTGAGTTCAAGGCCAGCCTGGTCTACAGAGAGAGTGCCTGGATAGGCTCCAAAGCTATACAGAGAAACCCTGCCTGGAAAAAAAAACAAAAAACAAGAAACAAAAAAACAAAAATGTCACTGGAAAGGTGACAGTGTGGTGATTTTTCAGAAGCAAGCATTATTACAACATTAAGATTCAAAACAGGGCTAGAAAACCACAAGCACATAACAGTAAGAATGTTGACACCAGATCTTAAAATATTTATAATACCTTCAAAAGAAACCACTTGCGAACCTGTAACTTTCACTCAAATATGTAATTCCTTCATCACTAAGGACATGTCTAACTACTGAAACTGTGAACTCAGTGAAAATATTGTGAAATAGAAGCCAACTTGCTTTACCATGTTTCAAGTGAAAATCAGATGTGAATTAAGGGACAATAACTTATCTGCCAAGTGGTTTTACAACATAAATCAGTCAGATCAGTCTCCAAGACTTTTAAACAGTGAGCCATTGCTGAATGAGAATAGCTTTTATGCTTTCAAAGGGTTTACTTTCAAAAGTCAATTTGTTGTAAAAATGTTCAAGAGCTAAAGTTTACTCATGTAGCACTGGCATTCTCATTTTGTTCTGATCCAAAGGGATTCTCGTTAACATTAGTCCCTTCAGGAATAAAATCCCAACAAAATAAACCACTGGTTTAAATAGAATAGTGATTCTCAAGAATGAAAACTATAGAGCGCAATGTGCCAGCATTTTTAGAGATGGACAAAATAACAGTAACAATCTCTAATTACCAAAGCCTATAATGGAGGATATAAACCACGCATGAAAATCACAAATTGCTATTAAGGCAATGGGAGCTATAATGGGGCTGTAATAGGAGCTGGGGATGTAGCTCACCTAGTTGGTGGAGTGTTTGTCCTGCATTCCTATCACGAACAACTCGTGCAACAGCTGGGATAGTGGTTCAAACTTGTAATCCCAGCACTTCTCTAGAGGATCAAAAGTTCAAGGGTTCACAATGAGATCAAGGTCAGTCCTGGCTACCTGAAAGCCTGTCTCAAAAAAGTAAACAAACAAACAATCAAACAAAAAAACAAGTATAATGTCAAAAAGAGACAAGATCAAAAAGATGTCCTACAATGGAGGCAAAAACTGAGGGAGCAAAGCAAAGGTTCAGCAAATGAGAGCACTGGTTACTTTTTCTGGGTGTGATTCTCAGCCCTCACGCAGCAGCTCAAAACCATCTTTAATTCCAGTTGCAGGCAATCTGACATCCACATCTGACCTCCATAAGTACCAGAAATGCAAGTGGTACTGAAACATACATGCAGGCAAACATACATGTATGCAGCAAAAAAAAAACAAAAAATTAAAAAAACATTTCCATTAGAAATAGAAAACACTGGGATGGGGGTGAGGGGAGGGAGAGGGGGAAGGGATTTACATGTGAAACAAGCTTGTTCCCAACTTGAACTAATAAAAAAAAATTTAAAAAAAAAAAAAATAGAAAACACTACCATGTAACAACTTGACCTAGATTAAGCTTAATTATTTCATCCCATATTAAACACTACCAAATAAATTTTAGGTTTACCAGCCTATAATCCTCTACCCCAAGGAAACTAGAAATCATGAATGACTCCAGAGGGAGGTGGACTGGCGTTTTGCCCTGGTGGGTGGGAGGGACTTCGAGAGCCCATCCCACTTGAAGGGATTCGCTCTGTCTCTGAACACATGGGGAGGGGCCTAGGCCCAGCACAGGAAGATTTGGTGGACTTGGTGGAACCCTGGTTGGGGGCCCTACCCTGCCTGGGGAGTGGCGGGTGGATGGGGTGGGGGGTAGGTTGGAGGTGGGGGAGAAGGAATGGGGGTGGGGGAGGGAGAGGGAGAGGGAAAGTATATGTGAAAATATTAATAATTTAATAAAAAAAGAAAAAAAAAATAGAAAACACTACCATGTAACAACTTGACCTAGATTAAGCTTTATTATTTCATCCCATATTAAACACTACCAAATAAATTTTGAGTTTAGAACTTATTGAGAAAATTTCCTGACTCACCTATCAAAAGTTTTCCATTTGATTTCCTTCTCTGTAAAACTATAATAATATACTATTTATGCTACTTTTAGAATGTCAACATGAGGGCCAAGTGTATCTCAGCAGTTTTTATTGTTAACTCAAAAGCCTGATTACTGAGCATACGGCCACACTTAATCCTATCTAGTATAAAAAGACCCAGACATTATTAGATTATATCTAGAAATTTTAAATTATTTTCAAGGATCATTACTGAGTAATTCTCCAAGATGTTAGTGTGTTACACGAATTTCCAGTACCTTTCGATGTTTCCGGTGTCTCTTTAGACTTTACCAGCTAAGCATATTTCATCCAAAAGGCTTTTCAACATTTTGACAGAATTTCTGATTTCCTAATGAGGCATGTTAAACATACCCAGTAAATATATTAGAAGATGAGAACACATTTCCAGAACTGATGGGATAAAAAAAAAAAAAACACCATATAGCTAGAACCTTTAATATCCTTAGAAACAATACCTAGTCTCTAAAACTGCTAAAAACAATTTCCAATTTTAAGTAATAAAATATGTAATTTACTAAAATCCCACAAATTCAGGAACTAATAAATATTTCATTGAGACACTGCTCAATATCAAAAATGGTATCTGCCTCATACTCCAAATACAATTTTTCACAATGATACCTGGAGAATAGGAATGGATATTCCAAGACTGAACTTCTGTAACAGTTTCATGGAATCCCTACAAAGACACTACAGACTTTTCCCTCACTCTATTTGTATCATTCTCTTTTTTCAAAGATTTATTTATTTATTATACAGTATTCTGCCTACATGTATCCCTGCAGGCTGGAAGATAGCACCAGATTTCATTAAGGATGGTTGGAAGCCACCATGTGGTTGCTGGAAATTGAACTTAGGACCCCTGGAAGAACAATCAGTACTCTTAACTTCTGAGCCATCTCTCCAGCCCCTATTTGTACCATTCTAAAGTTTAAGTTTTATTAAATTGTAAGGATCCTCTCAAGACTTTCTTTTGTTTTTGAACACAATGAAAATAAAGCTATGGATCCAGAAATTGTTAATCATTCCTCTTGAAAGACCCCTGCCCCTTAGCTCTCTCTCTCTCAAGTTTGCCTCCTCCTCCGGTCGGCGGCTGGCGGGGTGCACGGCGGATGCCTCCTCTCCTGCACTTCCCGATCCCCACCCCCGCCGGCCTCTACTTCCCCGCCACCGCCCGCACAAGGCCGGCCCATCCGGGACCAGCCAGCAGCCCATGAGCGCAGAACGGCTTAGCTCTCTCTCTCTCTCTCTCTCTCTCTCTCTCTCTCTCTCTCTCTCTCGGTGACACTCCCGTACGCGCGCACCCACACGCCCGGCCGCCGGCTCCCTCCCAAGCCGGTTCTCGGGGGCCCGCGCCCCGCCTGCCCACCTGGCACCGCGCCCCGGGGCTGGGGCCGAGCGAGGAGCCCGCGAGGCGGCGAGAGGGAGCCCCCCCCGCGCCCCCGCCTGATGGGGAACGCTCCGTCCCAAGGTCAGCCATCTGGACGCAGAGGGAGATAAGTAGAGCCAAGGCCGTTTCGCCTGATTACCAGACCTTGAGAAAATGCTTATTTGAAATAACTCTGTACCTCATTAAATTGTCCAATAGAATCTCTGTAACTATGCTTTTCGCTTCTGTACTGCGCTTTTTTTTTTGCTATATAAGGACCCCTCTTCCTTGGCTCGGGGCGCTTGGCCTCACAGAAGCTAAGTCGCCCTGGGTACCCATGTATCCAATAAAACCTCTTGCGGTTTGCATTCAAGTCCGTGGTCTCGCTGATTCCTGGGTACGGGTCTCCTTCTGCGAAAGTACCTCTTCTGAGGTCTTTCACTCTAATCCCATAAGTCAGGAGGCTGAGGCTCTAGGATAAGGCCTTGTTTCAAAGAAAGTCAAAGGAAAAAAGTATACATTACACAGACATGTATAATGAATTTCTAAGATGTACTCTAAATTCAAGAATAAAGGATGATTTTATGGGAGTCAGGTGGGTCCCTGTGAGTTTGGGCCAGCAATATCAAGATCCATTCCAGCCAGTTCTATAGTAAGAACCAAAGTCTGAATTAAAAAAAAAAAAAAAGATTTGTGTATGGTAGATTTCATTCCTATTATAAAGGACTATGAGAGAATGGGAAACATGGTATCTGTTTCATTCTGGGAGAAGAGATATATGAGGTGAAAGTAACTTACAAAGTGAGGTATAATTTAGCAAATGACTAAGTGAGAAAAATGGGGAACAAACTGCTTGCAAATGCAAATAATCAACAAGGATGCACATGAAAAGGAAACAAAAGCCAATAAGTATTTGGGGATTCATTTATGAAGAAAAATAAAAATTAAGAAAAAAAATACAAAAATGCAAGCAACTGAACCACCACTAGGCCTGTGTCCAGTCAAAATTTCTAAGGAAATTTCCAAGCAAAAGATTACATTGTAGTTTGGCTTCTGAGAGTATCACACAACTCTTGGCAAATGATGTATGTCCAACATTTGTTGAATGATTAAGCAATAGAGTTTGATGAGGAATAATTTCAAATCTAAAGGAACTCACTGCCTCATTATAAACGTATGAAATAATTTATACATGTTTTCTTGAGTGAAAGAATGGTAATGAGTTGCATGGACCACATGGTGACCATTGCTGACATTGCTGACAAAGTTCCAGCACTTCAACATTTCATACCACAATTCTTCAGCACCTTTTTTAATGATTCTCACTATGTGTTGGAGTTCCCTTCTGCTTTTTCCTTTGGGAAATTTTGTGTGGGTTTTGAAGGATGAAACTGTATACAATGGCAGTCTCCTTAAACAAAATATTTCTTTGGAAACTTTGTCCACCACTGTGGAACCATATAGTGTGATGACTCCACACACAGGAATACCATTGTGCCCTCGTGGTTACACCAAGAACAAGTAAGTTAGAGATTTACTAACTGGACACAACTGACCCCAAGGATCAAGAGCCTGAGGTCATTAAAAGCATTAAGTACAGAAAAATCAGAATGTGGTATAATGGCAAAGGGTAAGATATCAGGACTTTCCTCCTTTTGGGGGAGCTGATGGGAGAAACAAGCCCATATAGTAAGACAAAGACTCAAGGGAACACAATTAGGGAACACCTCAGTACTTATTCTGCATCATGCCCCATGAGGAATGAAAATTGTTCTTCAATTGTAGTGGAGTGTCAAGTCTCCAAGGAAGTCCTTTTCCCAAGATCAAGTGTTTGGATAAAGGGCTCCATTGCCCTGGGAGCTTGAGGAAATGTCCTGTTTGCTAAAAGCAGCCATTCTTATCTCTAGAAGAACTTGTAGACCTTCTACTGATGTAAGAGAATAGTCATTTAGATACTTGCTCAATGATAGATTGGTTCTGCTCAAAAGCAGATTCCTTTGCAGGCTCATCCATGTAACAAAGTTACCAACATGGAAATGGTACCTATCTGAATGACCAGGATGTGGTAACAAAGGAGTCTGTGCTTTCCCACATTGAGGAAATAGCTCAGTTGCCTACAGTCCCCATCCCTAAACCTCTCACCCCTCACCCAAAAGAAAGACCTATTGGAAGTTGGGTATCGGTGGCACACACCTTTAATCCCAGCACCCAGGAGGCAGAGGCCAGCTTGGTCTACAAAGCTACACAGAGAAACTCTGTCCCGAAAAACCAAAAAGGACCTACTGGACTGTGGGAACAAACAGAATGGTCATAGCATTTGGCTAACAAATTGTTTACTGATGGAACCAAAACTGAATGGAAAGCAGGAGCCAATAGAGTGAGGAGCAGATCGGCTATTACTGAAAAGGAACTGCCAAATCAGCACAACATGCTAAAGTAATAACAGCATGCTGACTGTAAGACAAACAACTAAGGAAGGAAAAAGAACATCTCTATCTTCTCCAATTCATGGTGTGTGTGCAATGGTATAGCTATATGGTCATCAAAATGGCAGATAAATGGCAAAGGCATTTAGTCAAGGATGGCATGGATGGTAATGGCAAAACACAGCAAAGACATCAAAATTTATGTAACCCATGTAAATGCACACATAGGCAATATCGACAGGACATCTAAAAATAATGAAATAGCAGCCAAATTGGCATTATGTTCAATTAAGACTAGAATATGAAGACTTGCTAGGGAACACATTCAGAATAAAGTATCAAGGATGACAGATCACACAGCTGGTAAACTTTCAAGTTTACCTAACTAAAAATGAGGAGAAATGGAGAACCAAATTAAATCAGGTCAACCTATTAGAATAACATAAAAGGAACCTAGACTGGAAAATTAAGAAACCTGAGAATGTTAGCATAACATTCTAGTTATGTATTAGTAAAGAAGAAATCCTAAGATTGCATAAAACATTGGAATACATAGGTACACATAATTTGATAAAAGGAACCTTAAGGTATCCTGGCAGGTCTGCATAGAAGCCACTAGAGACTACCAACTTTGTCCAGCACTTAAAACTAGATTCAGACATCAAGTACCAGCTATAATATAGTCTCCTAAACAATTCAACTATAAACTATAAATAGATTCCATTGGACCCATGAATACTTACAGGGGCTTATACGCCTGCACCCTTGTAGATGTAAGCACAGGGACTTGGATTAACTAGAGAAAGTCATAGACTAGACCAGCTGACAACAAAATATGCACTCTGGTGTTGGATAGTCACATTCTGCTGCTCAATAACTACTGAGTCATATTAAGGGACACATTTTACAGGTCCTAAAGTCCAGAGGTGGTACTAGACTATGGACATAAAGGGAGTTTTCCACTTAGCATATATTCCAACTGCATCTGGCAATATTGAAAGATGGAATGGACTCCTTAAAACCAAGTTATTACAACTCAAACATACACCTTTAAAAAAGCTATTGAAATTGCATGCTATGAGTTAAATACTGGACAAAGATTGAATAGAGCTTCTTTCTCCCTTAGAAGAAGCTATTAAGTCAGACTTAGAGACTGAACAACAACCAGATACTTCCTGACCATGCAGAATAATCCCCCATAAATGTGTTTACAGGGGCTGCATAAACAGGCAATACCATCTGGACCACAGGCAAGAATGGAAATCAGAACCTTAGAAAATTAGATGATCTACAAAGCATAATGTAGCTAAACCAATATACTGAATTTGCACTTTCATAAGAATAGCTATGGTCTTATGATTACTTTACTCTGCCCAGACAGAGAGGGAAATACAACATGGCAAGGCAGGGCCATAACAGATTACACCCTATGCATCGTAGAAAACTTTAAAAGAAAACAACACAAGATGGAATAATTCTATGGTAGACGTTTGCTGGTCTAAGGTACCCAAGACACTGTTCCTGAGAATCAACTCCTCCTGTTGAATCCTGTAAGTTTAACATTACCCAATGAATCAAGCTCAGGCTCATCAGCAACATCATTGTTTGCTTCACCATCACCAACACCCTGAGATGGTAAAAGTTGGAGGCATCGTCACTTTCATCCACAATCATTTCTATAGCAACAGGAACAAAGAATGAAACAACCACCACACCAACAACTACAACAACAAACACTCTACTACACCTTGGATGGGTTCTTACCAGAAAACTGGGACCATAACATGTATTTTATCCTAAACCTCACATACACCAGGGATACATTCTACTTTCCATATGTTCATTGTGACGCTACTGGACATATAGTTTCGTATAGCTATTGTGAGGAATGGAGAAACGCAACCATGCGTTTTGTACCAGTTTTGAGAGCCATAGTCACCAATGATGAAGAGGAAGCTGCAAACACCAATTTTAATGAAAGAAACCCATTGGCATGCCATTTTACACAGACTTGGAGACATATCACAGCAGCAGCATCCATCTACAACTTCAGCTGGAGAGAAATATCTCTTAAATCATCCTTCCACCTTACAATGAAGAACGAGGGGAGAATAAGGTTTAAGATGACAGATAGGGAAACAGCAGCAAACACAAAATTCTTCTCAGCATTCTTGGCCCCATATATACAGCACACGGATGCTGTGTTGGCTACCAGTACAATAAATCTAATGGGATTGTAAATAAAAATGTATACAATTATCCGGATCAGGACCAGCATAAAAAGCCAGGTTACTTGTCTGAAGAGACATCAGCATCAACCACAACAAACCCATGAGAACCCATGATTTGTCAGAACTGTACCTTTGACCCAGACACTGATAGCAGAACACCATGGAAGCATTTTCTCTCTTCGAATACAGTACACTACCATATGGATTCAAATGTCCAAATTCACTTTTTGAACTATTACCACAACTGAATAGGCCAAATTCCCCAACCTACCCTACTATGGTAAAATGGACATATGGAATAAACTACCTGATAAGGAAGGCAGAAAATGATTCATTTTCAATTATTAATGAATGGCTAGAAATTACAGCATTTGGAACACAACATTACAGATTTCCATTTATCTTGACGGACCCAGACCCATGCCCATTGATCTTGACTGACCCTTTGAATCTAACGATATTGAAGCCCCACCACCTGAGGAAATTTTTAAAGAAAAATTGTATGATTTGTATACTCTACACCTAAAGCAACTTGTTTTGTTCCAATTGCTTAATTGGAACAAGCACTTTTGAAAACAAATTTTATCCCTGTTTTTATATGGATGTTTGTGTGTTCAAGAGAATGTCTTCTATATGTGAACAGATGACACACCAGAAAAGAGGGTGTCAGGATCCCCTGGACCTGGAGTAGCAAGTGGTTATGACCTCCCAACTTGGATGCTGGGACCTGAACTTAGGTCCTCCCCAAGAAGACTATGTGCTGAGTGACCTTCCAAACCCCATAATACATTTATTCAATAATCTAAAAGTCTTTCACAGATTACCCACAGCAACAAAACCTAAAAAAATAAAGATGCAAATAAATGATCCTTGGGAACATGATGCATCAATATTAAGATGTTGTATATGGTTAATTTACACCATAAATTGAATATAATCCAAAGACAATGCCTAACAATTTATAACAGGAAAGCTGGTTCCAAAGCTACATGAAAAGTGGAAATACTCAGAATACACAGTATGATTACAGAAAAAATAGGACACACATTGACTTCTATATTTACCACAAAGGGTACAATAATCAAGAATAAGTACAATATTTGTGAAAAAGTAAAGGAGATGGAGAGAAAATGCTAAGAACAAAATCACAAAACTATAGTCAACCTTTAATCAATAACACCAAAGGAAACTCAGCCAGAAAAAAAAATGTGAGTTTGACCAATGTTATCCCACTACTTATGGTTCTATGTGTTCAAAAATTAAATAAGCACAGACTTCACAACTCCCACAAAATTAATTCAAAGTGACCCTTAAACTGTTATGTTTCTGACCCTCCAGCTACTGATAATTCTTCCAGAGAAAAGTCAAGCTCTAGAGCCCTCTCTGCAAATAGAGGTGATGTCCTCCAGAGCCAACTGTGACTCTACAGACCTTCATTCCCCTTGTAGTTTCAGGCAAACCCAGCCCCAACGATGCCCAATCACAAAACAATGTAGAAGAATAATTTAATGTCTGCTTCGTGCCACATGGATTATGGCATAAATATGGAATCTTCCCTATCCACCTGCACAACACCATGTAAACCTGGGCTACCTTTGGAGCTCAGACTCCTTTTATCCCCTGGAACTGAACTTCACTGAATCACACCATAGTGGCTAGCAGTAGCAGAAAGTTAAAAGCATCCTAATCATATGTTGTGAAGGATGAACCCCATCCCAGTTTAGAAACTATCTGGAATATTTATAAGACAAACCTGAGAGTGGAAAGCAACATTCAGAACTTCCAGAACCAGGCTCTCAGTTTTCCAATCCGTCTTCCCACTGCACACCAAAAGCAGTGCCTGTGCATGCAAGCTAGACAGTGGTATTACAAGCTCACAGCCTCCCATATCAAGGTAGCAGAGCCTCCCCCTCCCCAGGGAATCCACACTCAGCAAGGCTCAGAGGCCAAGGTCCACTACCCAGGTCACCACGGGGACCAACGGAATCATATTTTGGCTCATGGTCCATTGCAGTCCCACCAGCTGGGTCTCTGACAGCTCAGCCAACCTGCTCTTCCTGGTCTGGGAACAGTGGCCCCCACACTCACCATGGAATGGCTGTGGTCTTCCTTACAGCTCCCTACAGCAGAAACAGAGTGGAATCCTGGAAAGAACTTGTAAGCTACCTCCCACTGGTATTCCTAATAGCTAAGTCTTCCAGAGTCCCTTATTAGCTTGGACCACCCAGCAGAACATCAAGACATTAGTAGTTACCCTACTAGGTGAGCAGAGATCAAATGACTCAGACCCCCAAGCCCTCACAGCTCTGCTCTTCCACAATATGATCAAACAGGGCCCTAGTCTGGGAAATTGTAGTTTAGTAGAATCTGCCACTCTCCCAGAGCATTTGCTGTTTCTCTTCGAAGGCATAGCGTCCTTTCTGTGCATATTTCATTACACACTCAATGTCCAATGCAGTCAACCCTTTGCTTCACAGTTGGGAGGTCCTGCAGCCAAATACAGGTCATGTTCAAACTATACCTGTTGTTAAAACAACAAGAGGCCATGGGTTACAACAAAATGAAGGGTCACTGGGAGGACTTGGAGGCAGGAAAGATAGTGGAAATGATTTCATTGTAATCCCAAAATATCCTGTTAAAAAGTTGGATCAGGCTTTATGGCCACCTGCTCCACAGATTATGGATTTGTATTGGAGTACCAATACACCAAGTACATCTCACACCATTTCTCTCAAGCTGTACATCTTAAACCTGGAAAACAGCCATGTTAGGCAGGGCTACAAAATTTTATCCAGTTCATCTATTTTGGTTCAACCAATATAACTACAGTAATTTGGTTTCATGAAATGCCAGATTCTTGATCACCTGATCTGTAAACCTCAGAAATGGCTAGTCAGGACATTTATTGATAATATAAAAATGAATAACTCACTACTCATTGCTAATGTCAACTACTGTCAAAGCAGAAAAGCTTTGCTGTGACTACACATGCTTTACACTTGGTCAGTGAACTCAATTATTATACAGGTCCCTCTTTGTTTGTAAGTTCCCAATAAAAGTCAGAGAAATTGGACCACACTCTTTCCCGGTCTATTTTCTCACAGACCAGTCAAAGCCCAGACTGGAAAGAGTTGCAGGACTGTCTTCCCAGCCCTGAGCAAATGAAGGATTAAATGTTCAAAGCAATTCTCAATTACATAGTGTGAGGCAAGCCTGAGCTACAGGAGACATTGCTCTAAGCCTGTGGTTCTCAACCATCCTAATGTTGTAAACCTTTATACAGTTCCACATGTTGTGACCACCCCCTAACTATAAAATTATTTTCATTGCTGCTTCATAACTATAATTTTGCTACTGTTATGAACTGTAATATAAATGTCTGTGTTTTCTAATGATCTTAGGCCACTCCTGTAATAGGGTCCTTTGATCCCCCAAAGGGAGCCTCCACACACCTCCCCCCCAGGTTGAGAACCACTGTTCTAAACTGACATAAATAAATAATAGCACTTAAGAAAAAAATGGAATGAAATTCTTAAAGGAAATACTGAAAATATAAACAAATAGAGATTAGAGCTGTAATGAATTTAAAGAAAGTGAAATTTTAAAAATGAAACCAATAATTGACTTTAAAATGATAAGCATAATTGGAAGAACATTTAGCTATACTAACTTTGAAACAGAGTAGGTACTTCCCTGATAGAGAGAATGCCATTAATAAGGCATTGTATGACTTTGTCCCATGAACATTATTAGCTGCTGAGTGCCATTGGTCTGTGTCTCAAACCTCTTAGCTGACTTAACTGTGTCAAACAGGATTGTACACATCTACATAGGAGAGTTCTCTAACTGAAAATTGAATACTCAGTAGTTCAAGCTACTCTCCCTAAACTGTACACGCATCAATTCTGTCTGTCTTCATGCACATGGAAGGAATTAATACATGCAGGGAAATTACACAAAAAGTCACTCACCCTGCCCCATCAGGACCTTCTTTATAATGGAGACCCTGTGGCTCACTGCCTTAAACTTCCGTCTGTGGTCTAGCTATTGCCTAGTCTGTTTTCTCCTGTAGTGTAACCAGTACATTGTTCCTCCATTTCTGATCTGAACTGAGAAGCCCCGCTCCAAACACAAATCCTTTCCCTGTTACTGCAATGGACAGTCTACTATGTGACTCAAACTGGTCATTTTAGAACTCTGTGGTGCTACACACCTGTAATCCAAGAATTTAGGGTGTTTAGTCAGGAGGATAGCAAGCGCAGTGTCCTGTGGGGCTACAAACAGGTTTCCATCTCAATCAACATAGGAGACCTTGACTCAAAACTACTTTTCAGAAAGGCTGGAGATGCAGCTGTTCTAGAACTAATATGCCTTTATGTCACACCAGGACTTAAGGTTGGTTGTGAACCTGTATAGGACACCTGAGCAGCATGATAGAGGTCTGTTCTTTGCTGGGGGATGACATATCCTTTTGGCTGGTTGTAAATTAGGGTTGTCTCCTTTGTTATGGGAATTGTAGCTTAATGGCTGGTTAACCATGGTGAACAAACATTTACATTTTATCATACTAGTCTCTAAAAGGCTTGGTTATCACAGTACTTATCTTTGGGGTAATTGGTGTAGGGAAAAGGGGCCAGCCAAAGAAACACACCCTGACCCTGAAACCAGTGCCAAAGAAACACACTTTGTCCCTGGAATCAAAGTCAGTGAAAGAAATACAACCTGGCCCTAAAATTAGAGCCAAAAGGCTAAAAGGGACCAGTGAAAGAAACACACTTTGGCCCTGAAACCAGAGCCAAATCTGACCCTAAGCCTGTGCAGAAAACTAACCGATCCCTGAGCAGGAGATCTAGCCAGTCTGAGCTGAGGGATAGAAATCTGACCAATCCCCACCCTGAAAAAACTCCACCCCCTAAGAAGCCCTATATAAACCCTGTGTCTGTTCAGCTTGTGGCTGTTCGGGCTGCCCTGCTGTCCTCTGCCACTCTCCTGGATTCTTCCCTCCCAATAAATCTCTTGAAATGAGTTTTAGGTGAGACCTTCTTTCAGCCAGAGCAGAGAGGACCCAGAGCAGAGCAGGACTGTAAGTAACGCTTTTCGCCTGAGGAAACCTTCTCTGGGCAGAGCAGAGTTGTTACATTCCTCTCTCCTCTCACTGGTGGGGGTAGGGGGGAGACTGGAGCCGCTGCTGGAGAAGCCCTCTCCTGCTTGGAGCAGGGCTGATACAGGGAGAGGGGTAGCCTCTCCCTGCAACAGAGCTATAAGCTGCTATGCTTTGCTGTGACCTGTGCTATTCCTTGGCTCCCAATTGCCAGAATATCTTTCTATCCGAGCTGTAACACTCAGTATTCTTTGGCTCCCGAGTGCCAGAATCCATCCCTGTCCATCCCATCCAATCCGTCAAAATGCTTACATCTGGGAGACAATCCGCTCTTTGCTTCATTCTACTTTGTGATTTAATGTATCCTAAGAATGGGTAAATCCTTATGCCATCAATTTTATTACCATCAAGTTTACTCTTCCACATCACATCACATCACATCCTAAACCTAAACCTAAAAGGTAGAAGTGCAGAACTTCTGGAAGATATCAGAGCTCTCCCAGTTGGGCAAATCTGCCTTCCATAGTGACAATACAAGCACTACAAACGCCAGCATTTCACAGTGACCTCTTCTTAGTGAAGTTATTAGGAGGCTGCCTCCCTGGCCCAAGGAGTTGCAAGGACAACGGACCACACGGGACACGCAGTGATGATCAGGACACTGCTTCTGGCCGCCGGCTCCTTCCTACCCAGCCAGGGGACAGCCGGCCACTCCTCCCACTCCGGGGACAGCATCCCTCACTCACCATGGCGCTGCTGAGCAGCTCGCTCGCAAGCTCCCCACAGGGAAGCAAGCCCACAGCCAAGACACAGGCCGACTTCCGACTTACTCAGCAGAGGAGCTGAGCCCAGCGCCCGGAAGATCCCTCCCATCTGACTGGCGAGTCCGCTGGAGGCTTTGATTGGCTAGTGAGTCCTGAGTGACAGGACCGGTGGAACTGAAGGACTCACACAGTGCTATCCAGCCCTGGCTTCCACCCCAGCATATACGTATCCCAGACCGGGGGAGATTTCTGCTGAACTCAATCAACAGCAAGTCTCAAGCCTCCGTTTTAAAGGGAAGTATACAAATACAGAAGGAAGCTAATCAGACAAAATCGCACAAAACAAAACAGGGTATCTCAAGAACATTATAAAAAATGATCCACAGTGGTATTGAGAGTGATAACTATAGACAGCCCCATGTGTGGAAAGAGTTGGGGTCTGAAGAAACCCCTCCACAAAGACTGACCCAAGATCTTGACTAGCTCTCCCAAGAATATTTCTAGTTTTGGAGAAGGAGTTCTGTTTTGGCTCTATACATCAGCCCCTAAAAGAAAGCTCCTGAGGCACAGGCAGATTGCCAAACTCAGAGAGACCTAGTTTCTCAAATATATTCTAGAAGTTCTACACTTTGAATTTGACAGTTAGGTCTAAGATCCATTTGCAGTTAATTTGTGGAAATTGTAAATGACATCTCATGTACTGGGTAGCACTCCACTTTGAAGCTTTGATGTACAAGAGTAGAATTGGTGATATAAAGGTTTTATAAATGCTTCGGAAACAGTGAGTCACACAATGGAGAATTTAGCTAAGGGAGGGCTGCCTCTAAAATACCCCAAAGATAAGTAGTATGTTAACCAGGCCTATTAGAAACTAGGATGCTAGGATGTAAATGATGGTTCATCTTTTATGTATATCATTATTGGTCACACATCTGTGGTTAAATGTTTATGATCTAACAAATTAAGCTTGCCTGAAAATCAGAATGCAAAGCTAGTCACACTAGACAGCCACAGAAGCCAGGCCACTGTGGTGACACACACCTTTAATTACAGCAGTCACACTAGTTAGCCATAGAGGCTGGGCAGTGGTGGTGCTCGCCTTTAATCCCAACACTAAGGAGAAATATAATACAGGAGACAGGAGTTAAGTCAGTCTGAGGAGGCAGTCTGAGGACAGGATGGCCCCTTTGGTCCAAGCCTTGGTAGAGGTAAGAACTCCCCAGTGGTTGGCTACTTTGTTTCTCTGATCTTTCAGCTTCCCCCCTAATATCTGATTCCTGTTTTGTTTTGTTTTATTAGTAAGACTTATTAGAATTTGTGCTACCGATGCTCATCCATGGAGAGGATAGAGAGACCCTCTGTGTAAAAATCTCACTACAGTAAGCTGGGCATCACAGTTTTAAGAGAGATTTCTTAATTGTGTTGAATTAGATGCGGTTCGCATCAATGCAATGTTTTGGTATGTATTTGCTATTTCTTTGTATTGCCTAAATACACCCATGAAAAACTGAAAGCATGATTATAGTAGTGATGGCATGTATTAGATAAAGGCTGTCTTGTGTTTTCTCTAAGGTTTAGTTTAACAGATTATACTAAGGAAGTATTAATTTAGTAATTATCTTATACAGTTTCAATTCAACTTCCTTTTATTTAGCTGTTGCTCAGTGTTGAGAGTTGATAAGTATTGGGTCCCAGGTTATTAGGTTCCTCTGCCGATGTGATAAGCCAAATCAAGTCAAATTAATAAATCCAGTTTTAATAAACAGACCAAAGCAAATCAGAGCACTCCCGGAAGGCAGGAGGGAGAGCATGTGGCAGATCTATGGGCCAGGACTAACATAGCCTATAGGCAGTCTTGAACAGTTCCAAGGTAGGAGCTGCCTACAGTGGGCTTTCTTAGGGGCAGGATCTGGAATGGAAGGAGTGAGATGGGTGAAGCTTCCCAACACATACAACCATCTTTTTCCTCCCACTCCCCTTTCTTCCTCCCCTCTCTCCTTCTACCCTCCACCTACCCTCAAACTTCCAATTTATTCAGGAGATCTTGTCTTTTCCCCCTTGCTAGGCAGATCCATGTATGTCTCTCTTAGGGCCCTCTTTGTTACTTAAGATTCTCTGGGGTTGTGGCCTGTAGGCTGATTGTCCTTTGCTTTAGATCTAATATCTATTTATGATACATATTATACTTGTCTTTCTGGGTCTGGGTTACCTCACTCAGGATGACTTTTTCTAGTTCTGTCCATTTGCCTGCAAATTTCAAAATGTCATTGTTTTTTACCACTGAGTAGTAGTTCCTTGTGTAAATGTACCACATTTTCCTTATCCATTATTTGGTTGAGGGGCATCTAGGTTGTTTCTAGGTTACTGGTACTTACGAATGATGCTGCTTTGAACATAGTTGAGCAAATGTCCTTGTGGTGTGAGTGTGCACCCTTTGGGTATATGCCCAAAAGTTGTATTGCTGGGTCTTGAGGTAGACTGATTCCCAATTTTCTGAGAAACCACCATACTGATTTCCAAAGGGGTTGTACAAGTTTGCACTCCCACCAGCAATGGAAGAGTGTTCCCCTTTCTCCACATCCTCTACAGCATAAGCTGTCATGAATTTTTGATCTTGGTCATCTGACAGGTGTAAGATGGTATCTCAGAGTTGTTTTGATTTGCATTTCTGATGACTAAGGATGTTGAGCAATTCCATAAGTGCCATTAATCCATTGGCGATTCTTCTGTTGAAAGCTCTCTGTTTAGATCTGTACTCCATTTTTTAATTGGCTTATTTGGTCTTTTGATGTGTCTTGAGCTCTTTGTATATTTTGGAGGTCAGCCCTCTGTCAGATGTGGGGTTGGTGAAGATCTTTTCCCATTTTGTAGGCTGCTGTTTTGTCTTGTTGACTGTGTCCTTTGCTTTAAGGAAGCTTCTCAGTTTCAGGAGGTCCCATTAATTCAATGGGACCTCAATGTCTATGCTACTGTGCTGGGTCCTCAGGCAGGTAGGGCTAGAGAAGGGCCAGTTCATCCGGTCTCTTCCTGGGGCTGAGCAGGATGGAGAGTGTTAAGGACCCAGATCCCCCTCCTAGTTACCGGAGAGAACGACACTGAATTGGAAGACTTGTTGAAGCAGGATCTCATTTTATTGCAGCCCTGTTAGAGGTAAGAACTCTCTGGTAGCTTGGCTTCTTTGCTTCCCTGATTTTCAGGTTGAACCCCAATGTCTGTCTCAGGGTCTTTTATTTATCATGTAACAGATCTGTATTTCCATTCTTCTATACCCAGTTATGACAACACCATTTGTGTAAGATACTTTCTTATTTCCATTTTATAATTTTAGCTTCTTTGTCAAAAATCAGGTATCTCCCCAATAAAAATCAGTTAAACAAACAAAAGAAGTAGAAAGAAATCAGAGGTTTTAAATAGGTTTTCTGTACCCTGATAATAGGTTTCTCTGCTGACACAGTAAGCCAGATAGGGCTGAATTAAAAAAGTAACAACACGTTTATTTGAGCAAAGCAACTCCTGGGTGGATTCTCCAGGCCAAATATCGAGGCCAGAGAAGTCACACCCCAAAACTAAAGCAGGGAGATTATATAGCCTGTAGGTGAAGTTACAAGTAGGATTTATGCCCAAGTATTGTCAAACACTGGAATGCTTAGGTGGGGACTTGGGCTGCTGGCAGCAAGATGGGAGGAAATTGCAATCCTCTCCAAGAATGTGGAACTGGGCTTTATGGAACCTTTTCTTTGCTGGATATTTTCTAAGAGAATGGTGTTTGGAAATAGAGACTAGAATGGGGCTTTCTAGATCATGTAGGGTCCAGCTGGAGGTTCTAACTAAACACTTTTAACTGAAGTTCCTACAAAGAGTTATGCATTCAATACTCCAGTTCTGTATTCATCTTCCAGAAACCTCAAGTGCCCTACTTTAAACTATAACATTAACAAGATCTCACTAAAAGGGATGTGTGTTTAAACAGTTACAACAGGACAGATGAAAACATTAGCAATGTAAATGCTGATCATAAATAAACAGCATAGGGCAATAGAGATGACTCAGCAGTTAAGAGCTCTGGTATTGCAGATAGGTGGGCTCAATTACCAGTACAATTGAGGGATTTCACAACTACCCATTATTCCAAGTTGAGGGATTCTGAGACCATCTTCTGAATACTGTGAGGATCAGTCACACAAATGGTGTATATCCATGCAACACAAAACAAGCACAATGGGTAGCAAGAATGTCATACCAGCAGTCCAATGACTCAGAAGGCTCAGGCAGTATTAATGTCATTGTTTAGATGGAGTTCTGTATCAGGGGCCACCTCATTTGGAACCCTGCCCAGTCTCAGAAAGTCTGCAAAATGACAGCTCCTCCCCCAGAGATGTTCAAGACCACACTACTGCCTCAAAAATATATAAATAAATAAGTATATACATAGAGAAGGGCAAGTAGATGTGAAAAAAATATTGGCCACAGATTCTGGCATAGTTGCTGATTGGGTATATTACCCTTTTTTTCAAATGTGTTATTTTATTTATGTGTATGCCTGTCTAAGTATATGCCATATTTTGCAGGTGCCTAAGGGAGTCATTAAGAGGGCATTAGATGCCCTGGAACTGTGGTTATGGGCTGCTGTAAACCACATGAGATGGGTGCTGGGAACAGAACTCAGATCCTTGGCAAGAACAATTACTATTAAATGCTGAGCCAGCTCTCCTGCCCCAATGTCCTTTAAAAAAAATTAAATCTCTATGGGGACTCCTCAAAAAAATGGGAATCAGTCTACCACAAGATCCTGCAATTCCGCTCTTAGGCATATACCCAAAAGAAGCACATTCATACAAGAACATATGTTCAACGATGTTCATAGCAGCACTATTTGTAATAGCCAGAAACTGGAAGCAGCCTAGATGCCCCTCAACCGAAGAATGGATAGAGAAAATGTGGTACATTTACACAATGGAGTACTACTCTGTGGAAAAAAAAAACAATGGAATCTTGAAATCTGCAGGAAAATGGATGGATCTAGAAGAAACCATTCTGAGCGAGGTAACCCAATCGCAAAAAGACAAACATGGTATGTACTCACTTATATGCAGATTTTAGACATAAAGCAAGGATTACCAGCCTACAATCCACACTGCCAAAGAAGCTAATAAACAAGGAGGTCCCTAAGAGAGATATACATGGTCCCCTGGAGAAGGGGAGAAGTTCAAGATCTACTGAGCAAATTGGGAGCACGGGAAGAGGGGGGAGGGAGCTAGGAGAATGAGAAGGGGAGAAGAAGAGGGATGCCGAGGACATGAGGGAGCACAAAGTATGAGTCAGGGAAAGAATACACAATAACAAGAATGGAGATATCATAATAGAGGGAGACATTTTTGGTTTACAGAGAAATCAGGCACTAGGGAAATGTCTGGAGATCTACAAAGATGACACCAGCTAACTATCTCAGCAACGGAGGAGAGGCTACCTTAAATGCCCTCCCCTGACTATGAGATTGATGACTGACTTATATGCCTTCATCCAGCAGCTGATGGAAGTAGAAGCAGACACCCATAACTAATCACCGATCTGAACTGGAACCCAGATGCAGAGAAGGACCAGTGAAGAGCACAGAGGTCCAGACCAGGCTGGTGAAACCCACAGAAACAGCTGACCTGAACATCCGGGAACTCTTGCTCCCCAGTCTGATAGCTGGAATACCAGCATGGGACTGATCCGGACCCCAGGAACATGGGTTTCTGTGAGGAAACCTCAGAAATCTATGGGACCTCCTGTAGTAGACCAGTATTTATCCCTAGCATAGGTGTGGACTTTGGGAGCCCATTCCATATAGAGGAATACTCCCTGAGTCAAGACACATGGGGGTGGGCCTAGGCCCTATCCCAAAGGATACAAAAGACTGATGACACCCTATGGAAGGCCTCACCATCCAGGGGGAGCAGAAAAGATACGTTTTAGTTTTAAGATAAGGTTTTAGTTGGGAGGGAGTAGGGGAGGACGTGTGGGAGAAGGAAACTGGGATTGTCATGTAAAACAATCCTGTTTCTAATTCAAATAAAAAAAAGTTGGAAAAAATTAAATCTCATTAATAACTTAAAAATGAATGATTTTTTAAAATGTAGGCATAAAACCTAGTGTTCAAAGAATAAGTTGCAGTGTTATGTCTGACTTCTGCTATGATTGTCTCATTATTTTTGGAAAGTAGATTAGATTTCCTGTTTTTAAAATCAGTTCAATAGAAGAGTCTATTGATGCAGACCACTGCTTCTATATTAGACATAAACATGCTGTAATCAGGAGACTGCGTTCGTCTAAGACGGTTTCTGTTCTGTGTTTTAGCTGGGCAGCTTCTTCCCTGCCACGAACCTCCCCAGCTGGGTATGGGAGTCCCTGGGATGAGGGTTCTTGAAGACTAACTAGGTGGGTAAGGATCTAGCAGTGACAAACAGAAACAAACAGGCAGTTTGAATCTGAGTGTATTTTGCAGCTTTCAAGCAAGGCTTTTTATCAGGATAAAGCATAGCTTCTCAGAATTTGTTCACTGAAACAAACCCAGATAGAACAAATAGCATCATTGTCACTAGGCACAGTAACATACAACTTATTCAAAGCTAACAATGAATCAGAAAATCATTCAAGGCTAATCACAGCTAAGTGCCTATTTTCTAAGATCAGGTTAAATAAATTTTTATGATCAGTTATTGTTTAACATTTGTTGCCTACCTCTTGTGAATCTTTGAAATATTGAGCTTTTTGACTTTTTCTTATCAAAAAACTTTCTTTACCACACGTTTAAACCTACTCTCAATTACAATTGTACAGCCCTGTGAAATTTTATTGTTGGGCAAGTTTTCGTCAATACTATTTGTACTTAAGTGAATGACGTGAGTGATTTGAAAAGTGCTGGTTTTCCTGGAGATGAGGTCATGGTCAGTGACCACGTCTCAGGGGACGGTTTTTCATTTCTATCTTTTGTAAAAAATGTCAGCATAGGCTTTCAGGAACATTTCTTTAATATAGAAAAGAATAGAGGAGGGCTGGAGAGATGGCTCAGATGCTCTTCCAGAGGTCCTGAGTTCAATTCCCAGCAACCACATGGTGGCTCACAACCATCCGTTATGAGATCTGGTGCCCTCTTCTGGTGTGCAGATATACATGGAAGCAGAATGTTGTATACATAATAAATAAATAAAATCTTAAAAAAAAAAAAGAAAGAAAAGAATAGAGGAACAGAGATTGCCATGAGAACTACAGCTCAATATTTTTCTCTGGTCGAGAGTTCCACAACCATTTCCAGGAGACCTCCTTCTTTTGAAGTTATCGCCTCAGTCTGTGGAACTTGTCACACAGAATCTACTGGATTTGGTGTGGCAATGCCATCCCCCCACACCACTCCACCCTGTCTTTCTGGTTTTGATCTGGGTCTGCAAATGAGATCATCTGGGAGCTTAAAAAAAAAATTCCAGGTCGTCTCCAGACTGTGACACTCAGTACTCTGAGACAGAGCACTGCCGAGTTCAGTTACAGAAGTGTTCTCTGCTGTAGTTAAGTTTCATGGAAGACCTGTACCCTGAGTCTCTGGCACAGTACTTTACACATAGGCATCTAACTCTTAAGTAACTATTTTTATTTGTGACACAGTTTAATTTCACACAGGAATGAATTTCAACTAATTACTTGCAGAAAAACCAACAGACTTTATAATCTCTCTTTTGGAATAGCTGAGAATCACAGTTAATAGAATGCTTCCTTTCTTTACTGGCATCATGTCAGTGTGTGAGATGGTGGGCTCCTCTGGCAGACAGCATTATCATTTGTACAGTATAAAGAAGGTCAATGTGACCTACAAAGTAAGGTCACTCCATAACTTCCTCTAGTTGAAAATAATTCTACTTGTAAATTTTTATTTCTTCTCATTTGTACTTTTGCAGCCCTAAAACACTTGGGTCTGTGTGCTGTAGGTAAAGCTTTAAATGATAATGGGCATTTAATAACTTTGGATAAATTCAGGGACAAAGTGTAAACTTTTTAGTATTTTAATAACATGGTATGATTTTGAAGTAACAAAGTACCACTACCCTTTCTTGTTTAATGTGGGTGTGTGTACGTTGTGTGTGCATGTGTTTGTGTGTGTGAGAGGAGTGTACACATGGCCATGGCACACATGTGGAGGTCAAAGCAATCCCAGGTGTCCATTCTCACCTCCCACATGGCCTCTTTGTTGTTCGCTGCTGCATTGTGTACCCGGCTAGCTAGCTCACCACCTTACAGGGTTCTCTGTCTCTGCCTCCCATCTCGCTGCAGAAGTGAGCTCACCCTTAGTGTGGCCAGCTTTACATGGGTTGAGGATTCAAACTCAGGTCTTTGCACTTGCACAGCAAGCACCTTACCTACTAAGCCATCTCCCCACTCACCACCTTTGAGTGAAATATTTCATTCCCTTTAACTTCAAATAATTACAAAGTAAATGTAGGGAAAACTCAACTCTGGGGAAGGAGAAGAGTAATGACACTTGGAAAGTCCTAGAAGCAGCCTTATTCTTTTCTAATTAGGAAACCTCATTACTGTGAGGCACATTGGAGCATGCCTTTAAACCCAGCACTCAGATTTCTGTGAGCTTGAAGACAGCCTGATCTATATAGTGAGTTCCAGGGCTATGCAGAGAGACCCTACCAAAAAGAAAAAAAGGAAACCTCATCAATTCCCAAACATGAAGTGAGGAGGCCCAGTCTGCTAGAATTCCTAAAGCTCTCGGCTCTACACAGTAATTGGAAAATTTCTTTTCATAATAGAGTATGGGCAGTAAGAAAGCTGAGACAGGAAACCAGAGTTTGATCCTTGGGACTCACATAAAGGTAGAAAGGGAGAAGTGATGACACAAAGTTGTCCCCTGATGTTCACATGCATGAAGTCACACCCACATACCATTCATATACACACAATCGTAATTATAGTTTAACATGACTTTTAATAGATAATAACAGGCATAGTGGTGATATGTGTTAGATCCCAGTACTTGGGGTGGGGGTGGCAGGAGAATCATAAGTTCAACTCCAGCCTGAGCTATAAAGCAAGTCAAGTTCTCTCCCCTCTCTCTCTTGCTCTATCTCTGAGAAAAGAGGCTGTATATTTTTGCTCAAATTTACTTTCTGTGACTATCAACAATGTAGGCTAGCTGCAAGCCTGACAATTAACTTTTTGAGATTGTATTTATTGTAAGTCTATGAGTGTTTGCCTGAATGTATGTCTGTGCACCACATCCATGCAATGCCCTCAGAGGCAAAAGAGGGCGCTGTACCCCATGGGACTGGAATTACAGCCTGTTGTGAGCGACTGCTGTGTGCTGGGCCCTGAACCCAAGGCCTCTGATAGAGCAGCTTCACAGCTGAGCCATCTCCAGTCTTAGCACAACAATTTTTAGATTAAGATATTACATAGCATTAAGACTACTAAATAAACGCTATATTAGGGAGGGGAAACTAGAATAAAATTTTATAGGTATAGAAATCCTCTGGCTAATTAAGCTCAATTTTTGTTAAAAAAAAAAAAATCTTACTTTCTAAGGACTTATTAGCCAACGGATCAGGAATCATTGCTTGGGCTGGGCATGTTGGTGGAGGCCTTGCCTTGCATGAGCAAGGCTCCAAGTTCAGTCTCAAGTACCACACATAAAACACACCCAAGGAAATATAAGGAAAAAGGAAAGTAAGTTTTAAGATTTTGTCTCAGGTCAGGGAGATGGCTCAGCTGGCAAAGGGCTTGTTGAACAACTATAAGGACCTGAGCTCAAATTCACAGCTCACATTTAAAAGCTGGGCATAGTTGCACACATCTATAACCCCAGCACTGGGAAAAGCAGGTAGATGCCTAGAGCTCACTGGCCAGCCAATCTAGCTAAATCAATGAGCTCCGTGTTCACTGAGACCTTGTCTCAAAAAATAAGGTGGGAAGCAATTGAAAACGCACTCAACATCAATCTCTGGCCTCCACTTGCACACACTCAAATACACACCTAGACACACACAGAGGTTCTTGTTGTTGTTGTTTGTTTTTGTTTTGAGACAGGGTTTCTCTATAGTTTTGGAGGCTTTTTCTCTATGTAGCCTTGGCTGTCCTGAAACTTACTCTGTAGCCCTGGGAGGCCTCGAACTAGCAGAGATTCACCTGCCTCTGCCTCCTAACTACTGGTATTAAAGGCTTCTGCCACCACCTCCCAGCTCACACACTAGATCTCATCAGCTACATAATTACTACCACAGGCAAATTACTAAAGCAGTATTTGGACTCTAAAATGTTTCAATCAGAGGAAAAAAAAAATGGCCATTGTCAAGAAATAGAACCAGGAAGGGCTGAGGAGTTGCTTAGTGGTAAAGGGTAAAATATTCCCAACTGACAGGCCAAGATAAAGAGTTTGCTCCCTAGAACACATGTAAACCCTGACATGATAGCTTACCCTTGTAATGCCTGTCTAGGGGAGGCAGAGACAGAAAAACCCTGGGGCTTGTCCAAAGTCCCAGTGAGAGACCCTGTCTCCAAAACAAGGTAGACATCTTGAGGAACAGGACCCAAGGATGACCTCTGACCTCCACAGGCACAAACACATGTATATCCCACACATGCACAAATACAAACATACCTGTACATGAATGCACACACAAATACACACACACAAAATACTTTAAATGGAAGGGCATGAGAATTAAAAATAAGGAACAACTATAGCTTAATGCCATCTCATAAAACTGTTGTGCTATTGGTTTGGGGACAGTTTGTTTTGTTTTGCCCAGGTGAGTCTTAAAACAAAGTGATCCTCCTGCCTCAACCTTCAGGGTGCTGGGATTACAGGAGGCTTCCACTACTCCCTGCACATTTCTTACATAAACACAAAAAAAGTAAGATCACAAACTGTATACAGGAGCCTCAATTATCAACATACAGCCATAATTTCGTATTTCTACAATGTACTGGCTATGTTCAGCGTTCCACAACAGCTCCCCTTGATTAGGAACGTGGGGGTCAGTTATGGCTGACCTTTGCTCTCACACTGTCTTCAGATGTCTGATTCCTATTTGTAATTCCCAATTTGTAATTACTCTGCTTCTCAAAGCTGAGTTTTCTGTTCTTTGTTGTTTAACGAGCCAGAGGACAAAGGAAGCATGGTCATTGTTTTAGTGACATTGTAACTCAAGATAATAAATGGCTCTACCAAGTTTTCATTTGTACAGTTTCATTAATTCAGAACTTTATCAGGCAACTTCAATCCAACTGTCTTCTTTGTTAAATAACCCTTTTCTCAAAGATACATTATTTTCCAGTGTTAGGCCAGTTTGTCCTCAAATTGAGCAGAATTTCAACATCTTGCTGAGCCAGTTTGTAAATTCCAACTTCATTTAAGGCTGCTGTAGCAGAAAGATGCTCAGAAGCTGACTGTAGGACATCTTTTAGGAGTAGTGCAGAACCAATGTTCAAATTCAGAATGATGCAGGCTTCTTTTACACTGTTTAGGAAGACAAAAGAGAAGGGGAGGAGAGAGCCATCCATAGGACAACAATGACTTTGGAGAGTCTGCATAGTCATTTCAACTATCTATGGACTTACTAATTAGCTCTTTAAACATTCTGGGACTACACAAGGTGTATAGGACTAATACAGCCTCAATACACTCTTTGATGTTAGCAGATTATTAAATGTAGCAATGATTTTAGGTAAAATTAAGATAAAGGAAAAAAAGAAAAGGAATAAAAATGAACATAGCAGAAAAACAAAACAAAAACGATAGGTTGGAGACAGTGGCACACTTTTAATTCCAGGACTCAGGAAGCCAAAGTAGGAGTATCTCTCCAAGTTCTAGGACAGTCTGGTCTACACTGTGAGCTCCAGGGTATCCAAGGCTACACAGCAAGACTTTGTCTCAAAAAACCAAAACCACAACAGGAATAGGAAGGCTGGTAGTCCATGGGTAAAGTGCCTGCTAGCAAGCTTGATAACCTGAGTTCAATTCTTGGGTTTTACATAGAGGAAGAACAGAATCATTTCCCACAAGTTGTCATCTGGCCTCCACCAAGGAAATTTAAAAATTTAAATAAAAAACAGCTGGGTGGTGGTGGCGTATGCCTTTAATCCCAGCACTCAGGAGGCAGAGGCAGGAGGATCTCTGGGACTTCAAGGTCAGCCTGGTCTCCAGATCGAGTTCTAGGGCATCCAAAACTACACAGAGAAACCCTGACTTGAAAAAACAGTAATAATGATAATAATAAAGGCACTGGAGATTTAACGCACTAGAGAGAGTGCTTGCCTAGCATGAATGAAGCATAGGAGAGGACTTGGGGGTGTGGAGGGTACACACCAGCAATCACAACACTCAGAAGAGGGAGCCAGGAGAATCAAGACGCTCAGAGGCAGCCTCTACGACTACGCACTAAGTTCAAGGCCAATCTGGGATACCTGAAATGCCATTTCAAAAAAAGAAAAGCAAACCAGAAGCAATCATAGCTTCCTGAAATAAGCAAACATAAGCTTTTATATTTTAAAGGAATGTTTCCAAATTGCATAAGCCCTATATATAATGTAAATTTTACATCAACAAATTTTTTACTAGATGCCTAGTAATTGTTCTCATGTTTATAACTATACTTAGAACTAAACTGGTATTAAATTTATAAAAAAAAAATAATTGTCCTCTGGTTAGTCTACTGTTAGTCCCTAAGCCTAGCTGTGATTTCTTATTTTCTACAGGTGGTAGAATTATACTTGCATCCATTTTCTTTTTACTCTCCCAATAACAAGTAAATAGCACAGAACCAGATGCTAGGAAGCAAGTCCAACATGTAATTTATACCTAGTTCTGCTCAAATTTCTGAGGATGTGGATCACATGCATTATTCTGGTTTCCTTATTGTGTTCTGAAAATAAACTATACAATGAATGTTTAAAGGTTTTAATTAATTTTCATATATTTTTAAATTTTCATTTTATGTGCCTGTTTTGCCTGTATGTGTCTGTGCACCTTGTATGTGCCTGGTGCCCATGGAGGCCAGAAGAGGGTGTCAGATACCCCTGAACTAGAGTTATGGATGGTTGTAAGCCACTATATAAGTGCTGAGAACCAAACCCCAGTCCTCTGCAAGAGCATCAAGTGCTCTTAACTTATGAGCCATCTCTCCAGCTCTGAATTTGAGATTTTGTTTGTTTGTTTGTTTTTGTTTTTTGTTTTTTCAAGACAGGGTTTCTCTGTGGCTTTGGAGGCTGTCCTGGAACTAGCTCTTGTAGACCAGACTGGTCTCGAACTCACAGAGATCCACCTGCCTCTGCCTCCAGAGTGCTGGGATTAAAGATATGCGCCACCAACGCCCGGCCCAGCTCCAGATTTTAACTGATGATATTTTAACAAATATCAATGAAACTCTAAAATTGTTAAAAAGAAGTCAACTCCTCTAACATTTGGATACGCCAATATTTACAGTTAGACATTAGGCTTACTGTTTGAAATAGTTTTCCGGTCTCTTGCAATAGTGAGAAAACAAAGGGAAAAGATTCCGTGTCATATCAAACTGTAACTGGGCTGCTCCTCCTTCATTGAAATGGTTAGCCAGGATTATCTGAAACAAAGAGCAATCCATGTAACGGCTGCCTTCACCAGCACAGCCCCCAGCACCCACTGACTTACCTCCTGATAGATGTACATGTCCAGCTTCTCTACAAGCATTTGCCAGAAAACTCTGAATAAGGAGAAACAAAGCTGCTGCTCCAGCTGAAGCAGACGGTCCCGTAAGGTCAGTAAGAGTGGGCAAGCTGAGCTGGACAGGGACATCACTGCCTGCTCACACTGAGACGGCAGGGACAGCCATCTGGAAAAACAAACAACCTTCACCAAAATGACCTTATCACTCTGTATCCTTAAGGTTTCAACAAATCTTTTTTTCAACTTGTGCACTGAGCTAGTCAACCCTAGATCATATGCCATTTCTCTATGAGATCCACATTATAACTTGTATATTCTGAGTAAATTCTTCAAAATAGATTTTAGAAAGGTTTACATCAAAACCAAAGTTTGAACCTACCATACACAAACCCCAAGTTCAATGCCAAAACTAGGGGTGGGGGTTCTACAAAAGCTAAAATTTAGAGTGTACATAACACCTTTGACTCTAACTTATTTTAAGGGTGACTGATGCAAGACATACCTTTCTTTCTTATACAATTTTGCAGCGTCTTTCACTTCTCTAAAAACATGGTCTACTTGGCGAGTCAACATATCAAGCTTTAAACGCTCTAAGAGGTTTATCATGTCATCAAAGACAGAGCTCTCCATGGAGGCTAGTTGTCCCAGCTGCAACTTACTGAGGGCATTATTCTCTGCAAAGACCTCCAGTGCTGCCTGTTGCAGCTGCAGAAAGAACTGAAAGCAAATATCTGTTAGTACATTTATTAACACAGTGCTAGGCATCCTGAAATAGAATTTCGATATCATAGAATTCCCTCATTTAAGGTGTGCAGTTCAGCATCAGTGAGATGGCTTCATCAGTAAAGTAACTTGCTGCCAAGCCTGATGACCTGAGTTCAAGATGGAAAACAGTGAAAGGAAACAACTGTAGCCTCCACATGTGTGCCATGGTGAGCGAACACACACACACACACACACACACACACACACACACACACACACTACCTACACACCTTGGCACAGTGGCAACACCACACTCCAGAGGCTAACACCAGATTACCATGAGTTCAAAACCAGTGTGGGCAACATGAGTCCCTTTCTCAAAAGCAAAAAAGTATAAAAGCGTTCATCCTCTCCCAAAAATAAAACGTACAGTTCAGGACCAGTAAGATGGCTAGGCGGTTAAAGGCATGTGTCACCAAGTCTGATAACCTCAAGTTTGTTCCCTGGGTCCCACATGGTAGAATGACAGAACCAACCCCAGTAAGTTGGTCTCTGATCTCCAAGTGTGCTGTGAAACACACATGCATGCACAAAATAAATCCTTTTTATTACAATTTGATAGTTTCAGTAATTCAGAGTTGTGTATCCATCACAATTCTACAATACTGTCCTAGCTTCCTGCAACAAAACCCCTCATTCATTACCTGTATTTTCATTTTCTCCACACTCCCTTCAAGTCTAAGCAATCACTAATCTACTCTCTGTCTATGGTTTTGACAATTCTGGACATTTTAAGGAAATGGAACCAAATGAAGTATTATTCTTTATGACCAACTTCTTTCACTTAGTTCTATAGCATGTACTATGTACTTCATCTGTTTTTATTACCCCCAAATACTCCATCATATAAACATATTACATTTTATCCACTCCACTAGCTGCTGGATGTTTGGATTATTTCTATTTTGTATCTCTTATGCTTAATGTTTCTGAAAACAATGGTGTGTGCATTTTTTCTGTGAGAAATGGTGTTCCTGTTTGTCTTTGCCTGTCTGGAGGAGTGGAACTGCTGGATTTTTAATTCCATCTTGCTGTCTAAAGAACTGCCAGGTTGTCTTCCTCAGCAGCTGCAGTAGCTTACATCTTCACCTGCCATATACAGAGGCTTAAAGCTCTCTCCATGCACACTGGTAGCAGTTTTGTGTGGGTTTGTTGTCTGGGTTTTGTTTTGGCTTTGGTGCATGTAAGAGTTTTGTTTGTTTTCTTTTTTGTACTGTTTTAAGATCTTGTTATGTAGCCAGGCGGTGTTGGCCAATGCCTTTAATCCCAGCACTCGGGAGGCAGAGGCAGGCAGATTTCTGTGAGTTCGAGACCAGCCTGGTCTACAAGAGACTGAATCTAGGGCTTCATTTGTACTAAGCAAGAACTCTGCCACTGAGCTAAATCCTAACCTCAAACGTATCATTTTTTTAATTCCCCTATACATACTATATTTTTAAGTGGTATATCTGTCTATTTGGGGTTTTTTGCCTATTTTGTTTTTATGATATATAACAGCTTACGTTTATAATGTGCCTATTTGCTCATCATAGTTTTTACAGTGTAGTGGATATTTCACCATCGCATGGTTATCTAAGATCCTTATGAATGGCTTCTGTCATGAAATGTACTTTATGTACTTATACACAAGTATAAAGCCAAATGCATAGCTGTTATCTCAGTTTTAGAACATCTATGGATGTAGATAAACAGCACCCTGCCCAAGAAGTCAGCCCACAGGCCCTCTGAAATCACTTTAGTACTGGATCTAAAGTATCTAAGAGAAATTAACCAATGTTGAAACTATAAAGGCTTTTGTTGTTGTTTTGTGAGGGAGGATTTCATGTACCCCAGGCTAAACTTGAACTTCCTGTGCAGCTGAGGATAACCTAGAACTTCTGATTTTCCTGCCTCTACCTCCCATGTGCTGGTATCACAGACTTTGCCACATGCCCACTTTATGCTGTGTGGAATCAAACCCGGGGCTTATGCATAGGGGCAATGATTCTACAAACTGAGCCACAGCCTCAGTCCCTCAAGGCATATTTGAGTGGAATGCATACCAGAAAACCTGGTTACCATTACTTAGCTAACAGCCAATATATTTTGTTTAGATTAATAACAAGATTAAAACTTAAATGTGGCAGGGCGGTGGTGGCACACGCCTTTAGTCCCAGCACACAGAAGGCAGGTGGATCTCTGTGAGTTCGAGACCAGCCTGGTCTACAAGAGTTAGTTCCAGGACAGCCTCCAAAGCCACAGAGAAACGTTATCTTGAAAAAAAAAAAACCTTAAATGTTTGAACATATACTGCAGTGATTTGAATAAGGAGAGGGAGTCTGGAGTTAAAAGCACTTACTACTCTTTCACAGGACCCAGTAGTGTAAGAAGGAGAGAGAGTCTGGAGTTAAAAGCACTTTCTACTCTTTCACAGGATCCAGGTTCAGTGGCCAGCACCCACATGGTAGCTTACAACCCTCTGTAACTCCAGTTTGGGGGGATCTTCTAGCCTCTGTGGATACTGCACATATGAGGTACACACACTTACATGCAGTCAAAACACTAGCACACATTAAAAAAAAATCTTTAAAAAAAAAAACAGTAAGAGTGGCAGATACATAATGCACCCACCAGATGTGCCGGTGGGCAGGCCTGTACTGCATTTTCTTAATTATTCATGTAGGAAGTTCCAGCCCTTGTGGGTGGCATCACCCCTGGCTTGGTGGTCCTTGGTGCTATTTTAAAAAAGCAGACTGAGCAAGCAATGGAGAGCAATCCAATAAGCAACAGTCCTCTGTGACTTCTGCATCAGCTCCTGTCTCCATGTTCCTGCCCTGACTCCCTGGATGATGCACTACAAGTTGCTTTTGGTCACAGTGTTTTATTACAGCAACAGGAACCATAACTAAGATAGCCCTGTTTTGAAGATATCCAAAAGAGTCAAGTGTTAGGTTTTTTTCTTCTTTGCAGTGCTGGGAAATGAAACTAGGACTTTCCACCATGCTCTGCCACTGAACTCTACCACTGATTTAAATTTATTGATTTTGACATCATTATAAAATAATGACTTTTCTGTGTTAGCATTTAGCCTATTATTATTTCCAGAGTACAAAGCTGGAAGAGAAAAATGGTTCATGCCATATAGCTATTCATGGAAGTCTGTGTGTCTGTCTTTGTTTGCTTTGTTTCCTTTCTTTTGTTTGTTTTTGAAGTAGGACCTCAAGAAACTTAAGCTGGCCTGAAAGTCACTACATCACTAAGAATGACCTTGAGGCTCCTGATCCATATTTCCAAGTGCTGGGATTACAGCTAACCTAAGACACCTGATAGTTTTCTCCTTTATCTCTTTCTTTCTCTCAATCAATGGTCCTGGCAATTATATGCTCCTACTGAGCTATACCCCCAGCCCTCTAATGAGTGAAGTTATTAAATAACTAGTATTATTTAACTGTTTTAGATATGACTGAGATAAACCTTTATTCACATTTTCTAAATTTGGCATCATTATGCTTTTTGTCTAACATAATTTTTTTGCTTGCAACAGAGTCAATGTTTCAAATGTTAAAGATCACAGCACTAATACATTATTTATGGAAATATAAAAGCACATTAACTCACAACATTGTCAGCCCAGTCTGCCAGGACTGTTGAGATGTAGTTCACGGCATTAAGAATTGCACAGTATCGGAAGTCAAGTGGAGCCCTGGTCTCTTCTTTCATCACCTGGGTCAATCGTATCCTAAAGTCATCTACTAGGTCCTTCTGTAACTCCAGGAACTGCAGCTTTCGGGGGGCTGTGGGAAGATTCTTATACCTGTCTGTGGAGAACGTTTACAAAACACATGAAGGGGTTTGGCACTGTCACCACAGGTAGTTTTCCCTAAAGCTCTACTTTACTGTCTTTATGAAATATCTCAACTGACCATTTCTAAACTCTTAAGGATTACAAAGGTAAAACATGTCAGGACTCATCCAACAGTATACTTAAGAATACTTAAGATCTAGATCTGTGTGTTTTGCTATACATAAATCATGTCTCATTTTAAAAAAGCAAATTATGTTTTGAAACAACTGTTCCTTAAGCTAGTAGCTCTGGTGAGAAGGGCTTGAGAGCCCAGGCTGGCCTCCAATTTCATATGTAGCTACGAATGACTTTGAATCCCTGATTCTCTAGCCTCTACCTCTAAAATCCTGGTATTGGGATTAAAGGTATGCACCAAGATATCTGGCTATCCTTTTCTTTTTTCCAACAAAATATTTTTATTGATTATTTAGGAATTTCACATAATGCACCCAAGGTCCATTCCCACCATCTTTGTGACCCCCACCCACCAAAAAGAAAAAGAAGAAACAAAAAAACCAAAAACACACAAGTCCAATTTGTGTTGCCCATATACTCACTGGAGCATGTTCTCCCACATTCCTGCCAAAAGCCATCGATCAATTGTGGAAAACTACACTTCAACATCCTTATCACAATTTTTCCCCTTTTTTTTATTAGAAAGAAAATTATTTTACATGTCAATCCCAGGTCCCTCTCCCTCCCCCTCCTCCCCTGCCCCCCCAACTAATGCCCTACCTATCCCATACCCTTTCTGCTCCTCAGGGAGGGTGAGGCCTTCCATAGGGGGTCTTCAAAGCCTGTCATATTCTTTGAGATAGGGCCTAGGCCCACCCCCGTGTGTCTAGACTCAGGGAGTATCCCTCCATGTGGGATGGGCTCCCAAAGTCCATTCCTATGCTAGGGATAAGTACTGATCCACTACAAGGGCCCCATAGATTTCTGAGGTCTCCTCACTGACACCAACATTCAGGGGGTCTGGATCAGTCCCATGCTGGTTTCCCAGCTATCAGTCTGGAGACCATGAGCTCTCCCTTGTTCAGGTCAGCTGTTTCTGTGGGTTTCCCCAGCCTGGTCTGGACCCCTTTGCTCATCACTCCTCCTTCTCTGCAACTGGATTCCAATCCAGTGTTTAGCTGTGGGTGTCTGCTTCTACTTCCACCAGCTGCTAGATGAAGGCTGTACGATGGCATATGAATTAGTCATCAATCTCATTATCAGGAAAAGGCATTTAAGGTAGCCTCTCCTCTGTTGCTTAGATTGTTAGTTGGTGTCATCTTTGTAGCTCTCTAGACATTTCCCTAGTGCCTGATTTCTCTTTAAACTTATAATGTCTCCCTCTATTATATTATCTCTTATCTTGCTCTCTTCTGTTCTTCCCCCAACTCAACCTCCCTGTCCCATCATGTCTTCCTCACCCCTCCTCTTCTCCCCTTCTCATTCTCCTAGTTCCCTCTCCCCTCCTCCCATGCTCCCAATTTGCTCAGAAGATCTTGCCCCTTTCCCCTTCTCCAGGGGACTATGTATGTGTCTCTTAGGGTCCTCTTTGTTTACCAGCCTCTCTGGCAGCCTGGGCTACAGGCTGGCAATCCTTTACTCTATGTCTAAAATCCACATATGAGTGAGTACATACAATGTCTGTCTTTTCCTTATCACAATTTTAAGAGTTCTCTTTGATGGCTGACTATCTAGGCTGTTACTTTGTTGGGGGTGGGGTAGGGGGTGGGTAGGTGTTGTCACAAGCTCTCTATGACTCTCTTTCTCAACTGTGTGTCCACCATCAAAAGTAGCTTCCTTGCCTTTCACAGTCAGTGGGAGCACAGGTCATGGACTGCCATATGGTTTCTGGCAACAGCATGGACCATGGCCATCAACATGGCCTCATGGGGCAGTGCAGGCCACACATCAGCATCAAGCACAGGCCTCCAGTAGCAACCTGGACCACAGACACTAGCACGGGCCTCTGCATTAGCAGACTATGAACATACATCTGGCCTCCCCTGATAGCATGGACCTCAGTCATCAACATAGACCCCACCAGCAGCCCAGTCCATGGACATACACATGAACCTCAGGCTTCAACATGTCTGATTTCAAGATGCACTTCATATCTCCAATTCTGTTCAGTTTTATTGACTGTAACATACTTCTTTCTCTTGGGCTGGTTCCACTCCTGTTAGCAGTTCTCCTTGGCAGCTCTCCCACAACTTTTCTATCTCTAACCTCCTGGGTTCTCCAAGGCAATTCAGTCTTCAACTTCAGAGCTTTACTCAATGTCCTCTCTACTAGTCCTCTACTCAGTAACACTCCTGACACAAGCCTGGTCTCAGGGGCTTTCTTTAGCCTTGGAGGCAAATTCCATAACCCGTTTCTTCTATCCTTAACTGTAAAGCCACAACCATGTGGCCGACACTGCCAAGTTCTGCTGCTTACTGGGGCTGGAAGACGATCCCCTTGTTCAGTTACAAGTTCACCAGCTTTCTGTCTCTCACTGCATAAACTTGGCTGTCCTGAAACTTGCTCTCAGACCAGGCTGGCCTTAAACTCAGAGATTCGCCAGCTTCTGCCTTCCCAGTGCTGGGATTAAAGGTGTGCACCACCACACCTGGCTCTAAGCTTTTCTTTAGTTCCTTTTCACAAGTTGGAAACTTAGCGGGGTGGGATCTTGTCCTGAGATCACCACTCCCTATATTCCATTTCTTAATTGTTTATCTCCTAGAGCACAGGACTTAGCATCATTCTACTTCTGGCAGCCCTTTTCTCCTCAAATTGTTCTCCATCTTGTATTTTTCCTTGCTCAGCTTGCTCCTTTTTATTATAAATCTTTATAAGCACAGACACTAGTAAACACATGACAGAGTCAAAAGTAGGCTGCTTTGAGATTTCCTTCACCAACAAACAGAATTAATCCCAAATTCTTTACTTTAGCCTCAGGCAGACTCTTTTGACAAGAGCAAAATGCAGTCACTATCTTCACCAAAATATCATAAGAATGATCTCTAGGCAACATCCTTCTCCTCTGAAACCTCTTGAGTGAACCCCCCCCCCACAGTTCAAGTAACTCTTAGCACCTCTGTCTTCCATGCTCCTACTAGTGTGGCCCATTAAGCAGTGCTTAAAGCATCCCACTGCTTCCCTAATCCAAAGTACCAAAGTCTGAATCCCTCCAAATAAAACCACAGTCCCTGGTACCAACTTCTGCCTTAATTAGGGTTTTTATTGCTGTAAAGAGATACCATGACCACAGGAACTCTTACAAATAAAAACATTTAATTGGGCTGGCTCCTTACAGTTTCAGAGATTTGGTCCATTGTCATCATCACAGGAAGCATGGCAGTGTGCAGGCAGACATGGTGTTGGAGTAGCTAAGAGTCCTATAACTTGCAAGCAACAGGAAGCGATTGGACACTTGGTGGTATCCTGAGCATAGGAAACCGACCTACCTATGCCTACCCCCACAGTGACAGATTTCTTCCAGAAAGGCCAACAAAGCCACACCTTCTAACAGTGCCGCTTCCTTTGGGGGCCATTTCCTTTCAAACCATAATTGCCACAAAAGGATGGAAGCAAAGACGGCCTAGGATAACAGCAATGAGGAGCTACTAGCACCTAGAGAACCAACAATCTACAGTAGGGAATTTGGATGCTACACACCAAGAGAGGCTAAGGATACTGGCCACCTTCTCTGGCCATCATAACACTGCATGAGAAGAATTCCTATACTACTTCAATCCTGAAACTACTTTATTATTCTACTCTCTTCTTCATATCCTGATAAACCAGCGCCAAGAAAGTTTAGGTTTGCACTGAACATGGTAGTGTGTACCTAGTCTCAGCTACCTGGAAAGCCAAGGCAGAAAGATCATATGAGAATAGGAGGTCAAGCCAGTCCAGGCAATACAATAACTCTCTCTCTTAAAAATAATAAACAGGGGCTGGAGAAATGGTTCAGCAGAAAGAACACTGGCTGTTCTTGGAGAGAGCATCCTGGTTCAGTTCCCAGCACCCACGATAGCTTACAACCACCTGTAACCCCCAACACTCTCTTCTGAACTACACAGGCACTAACACACATGTGGTACACATACATATGTGCAAGCAAAAATCTCATACACATAAAGCTAAAAATTTAAACAAAATAAAAGGAGCCTGTTAAGAGCTCTTGCTGTTCATGTAGAGAACACAGGTTTGGCTCTCAGCACCTGCAAGACAGCTCACAATCATGCGTAACTCCAGTTTCAGGGGATCCAACATTTCTTCTGGCCTCCACAGGCACTAAGCACGAACCATAGTACATATACTTTCATGCAGATATTGTATATACTCACACTCATAAAACCTTTAGAATAACAGTAATAAAATGAAATCTGAAGACTTGTAAAAAGGAAGGCAATGAGTTAAAAAATTAACACATTTTTATGGTTTTTTTCCAAGTCTTTTTTTGTTGTTGTTGTTGGTTTTTGGCTGGCCTCGAACTCATAGAGACCCACCTGCCTCTGCCTCCTGAGTCCTGGAATTAAAGATATGTGCCACCACCGCCCCACCTTGTTCAAGACTTTTTCCCTTCCATGTGCATGCCAGTATTTACATCCTAAGTTGTAGTTATTTTGAGACAGGGTCTCTAGATGGCCTGATTATTGTTACTATTAATATTATTATTAATATTTATTGATATTTTATTATCTTGAGACAGGATCCCAGTATACATCCGGAATGGCATAGAACTCATAAACCAGAATGGTCTCAAAGCCACAAATACTCCAGCCTCTTCTTCCAGAGTGCTGGGATGAAAAGTGAGTGCTACTATACCTGGCTCAGTTCTAGATTATTATAAAACCAAAAGTGAGATACTGTCCTAGATTTTTATTAGTGTGGGAAAAACATGAAGTTACTATACTGCTATATATATAAACCAAACAAACAAACAAAAAAAAATCCCACCTGAAACTTACTACTCTTTTGCTTCTTTGGCTTTGGAAACAACGTTTCTCTGTGTAGCACTGGCTGTCTTGGACTTGCTCTGTAGACCAGGCTGGCTCTGCCTCCCAAGTGCTGGAATTAAAGGCTTGTGCCACCACCTCCCAGTGAAACTACTTACTTTAACGATTTAGTTATTTTTATTTTATGTTATAAATGTGTGCCTGCATGTGTACATGTGAACTACATGTATGCCTGGTGCCTGAGGAGGCCAAAGGGCACTGGGTTCTCTAGAAGCTTATGAACTAGGAGCTAAATCAGGTTTTCTGTAAGAGAAGCGAATATTCTTATCTGCTGAGCTATCTCTCAAGCCCCAAACTAACTACAATTAGTTTAGGTGTTTTGTTTGTTCCTTGTTTTTTTTGTTTTGTTTTGTTTTGTTTTTAAGACAGTCTCATATATCCCAGGCTGACCTCAAACTTGCTTTGTAGCTGAGACTGGCCTTAAGCTCTTGGTCCTCCTGCCATGTTTCTACCTCCCAAAATGGGATTACAAGTGTGCAACTCCATACCTAGCTTAAAAACTTCATTTTAAACTAACATCATACATTAAAAAAACCTGTACTTACCAGTTATAACCAAAAGTAAAGTCATAAAAACTTCTGCACAGTCTGGAACCTTCATTTCATCCACATCAGTGATGTCTTTATATTGGGATACCCAAACAGCCTCTGATGAGAGCATTGAGTCCATTTTTTGAAGAGCAACTAACAAGACAAAAAGAAGGATCATGTCAAGGAGTTACAGTCATTCTTAATTTATCAACTTACACTTCTTAGCAATGAATTTTTTTCATACAAAATAAATTTTCAATCTCCCACTAACTGCACTATATTTAAAATGTTCTACTTTAGAGTTAAATAAGATACCTTGCTCTCCCTCCTCTCAAATCCTCAAAATAGTTAAGCTGACTGGATATGGCACATCCAAAAATACTCAACCAAGTAGAATAGTACATGGCAAAAATCTATGAAACAGCAATATCCTCTACTGACTCAATATTTCAACATGCAGACTTTAATTCCAAGAAAAAAAAATCTCCAAAAAATGTACACACCAAAAACAGATTGCCAGGCAGTGGTGGTACATGCCTTTAATCCTAACCCTTAGGAGGCAGAGGCAGATAGATCTCAATAAGTTTGAGGCCGACCTAGTCTATATAGAGAGTTCTAGGCCAGTCAAGGTTACACAGTGAGACCCTGTCTAAAAATAAAACAAAAAGCAAGCAAGCAAACAAAAAAATTGAGACAGCCCTCCCAACTCAATGGCCACAGGAGCACTTACATTTTCTCTCCACAGTTAACCATCTCTGAAAACAGGTTTCCTCTGACAGAATATGCATACAACTGGCAAAAGTGCTAGGATAGCCATGAACACTGTGCAGCTCCCTTTCAAACAACAGCACCTCATCCACCAAATGACAGAAAAGGTTGTCATCATAGAGCAGGCAAGGTATATCAGAAGCCAGCTTCTCAAGAATGAGCATCACAAGGCCCCGAGAAAACTCAAGCTGAAAGAAACAAACAGGTACGAGGAACCATGTTGGTCAGACACATGAACAATTCTAATGCAGCTGAAATGCACAGACCTCAGCCTCTTACCCTGGCGTTTACTGCACAGCCTGCCTTATCCAATATGGGCTGAATCTTCTCATCCAGAAAGTGAGCATGGCTTCCAATCCACATAAGCACCTGAGCCAAGTACCATTCAGGCTAAGGGGAAAGGAGATGACTTCCATTCTTTATCTATTCTTTTGTCACAGACAATTCTCATTAAATGCATTTCATTATAACCAAACACAAAAATTGGTTGAAAGTTCCTATATGTAAGACAGTAACTCAAACCCACAGAAGACTTCATATCAAATGTTTCCCAATATACGCAACAAATTTCACTAATTTGGCTTAAGTCAGTAAACTCATAAATCTAAAATACCATATTGGAGTTAGGGGTACTTAGTAGTGTAATGTTTGCTTAGGTATAAAAAGCCTTGGTTTCAATCCCCAGGACTACAAAAAAAGGTTGGGGGGGGGGCATAATGACAACAATGAAAATAAGACAGTCATGTACACTTAAAAGCTAACATCTGCCCAGCACATACAAAACCCTAGGTTCTAGAGCAAAGCAAAGTCACCAGCAGGGTGGCTCTGTGGGCAAAGGGACCTGCCAGCAAGCTTAACAGCCTGAGTTTGTTCCCTGGAATCCACATAGTGGAGGAAAAGTGCCAATTCAAACAGGTTGTTCCTCTGATCTACACAGAGAGAGAGAAATAAAACGCTGGTTTATTTTTAAAGTCCTCCAAACTAGCATGATGAGGTATTACAAACAACTGATATCTTTGAAATTGTTTTTTGAAATAGCATTCCAAAAAAAGGTTTTGGGGATAGGATCTCATGTAGCTCATGCTTAGCTTCAAACTCCTTATTTCCCCCTTTTGGTTTTTCAAGACAGTGTTTGTTTCCCTATGCAGTCTTGGCTGTCCTGGAACGTACTCCATAGACCAGGCTGGCCTGGAACTCACAAAGATCCACCTGCCTCTGCCTCCCAAGTGCTGGGATTAAAGGTGTGTGTCACCAACACTATACTTATGCTTTCTTTTTTCAAAAGCAAAAATAAGGAAAAAGTCAGCTGATCTACATTACAACTACATCCAAGCCTTAAAATGGCTGTAACTATGGAAAGGAAATGTAGGCACAAAGAATTTAATATTTTTATTACATTTTTCTCTGTGTATACATGCACATTTGAATGTATGAGTATGTGGCCGTGAACAAGTGTCACAGTGAACAGTTGGCATTAACAAGACAACCTTTAGGAGTCGGTTCTCTCTTGCTACCATATGGTCCTGGGAACCAAACTCAAGCTGTCAGGCTTAGAGATGTGTGTGGCCACACCCACTGGGACACCTCACCAGCCCCACATCATGCTTCTTAAGTTGTCTTTAGAGAGGATTCTGCAAACAACATCCCAAGTTTTTCTAGACAACTCAAAAACATATACAAAGCTGGGGATATAAGTCAGCACTTTTCTAGCATGTGGAAGGCCCTGGGTTCAATCCCCAGCACTGGAGGAAGAAACTTACTGACTGTTAAATCCCTATGATGTTCCAAAGGTTGGGAATACAAATAAGGGCAAAGTCTAATCTCAAGGACTGTCTCACTTTAGGTCTAGTGACAGTGTATTAAATTCATTAGGATCAGACTTTCAAACTGAGCCAACACAACTCAAAATTTACTTATACCAAATTATATTATTGCCTTTCTACAAGTTCAGTTTATGTTTTGCCTCATTTACTACTGAGTACTAAATGATTCTGCTATTCCAACAACCCTCTATCCAAAAATGAAACTCATAAAATATAAACAGGAATATACTAAGTTCATTCATGTGCATGTATAATACTTGCCTGGTGTGATCTTGCACTAAATTCAGAATTGACCCTGTTCTATGCACTGCATTGGCTGAGGCAAACATCAAGAATAAACAAGGTAGTGCTCACAACCTTGTAGATTATAATTATGGAAAAACGCCAACAGGATACACTGGTGTGGCCCCTCAGTTCAAATTTTTCTGTCACTTACTGCCATGATGTCTCTTCTGCGGCTATGAATCACTTTGGCACTGGCAACCCTAGTCAACATCCAATGCTCTATCTTGTGGAAGGAGTCACATCTCTTTCACGCTATTTATAGACCTACAGGAGTGGTCTGTACAGTGAAGACTAGGCATTGTAAAGCCTGCATGCCCAAATGCAAATGTGAGAAATTAGTCAGACATGTCCCACAGAGAGCACCAATTCTGACAACCTGTCAACCTAAGTCCTAGTTATGTCTACAAAGGGCAGTTATAAAGCAGGAAGTCAGCTGTTTTGGGAAAACAGAAACATGAATAGAGGCAGGTTTATAACTTACATACACAAAAGCCCTGGCACAGGTAACATTTAATGAAAACTCAGGGCAAAGTGGACATTGTTGCACATAAAATGTAATCCCAGCACTCAGGAAGCAGATGCAAAGGGACCTCAAGTTTGAGACCATCCTGGGGTTCTTCTTAGACCCTGTTTCAAAAAAAAGGGGGGGGGCAATAGCAAAGCACACCTTGCTGATAACATTAGTCTGTCGGCTGCCTCTGAAGTGGTATTTGAATCTCTTCTGAAGGGGAGTCAGCATGATCTGGATGGGCAGGATCACAGAAGGGCATTCAGGAAGAGAGTATTTTTCTGGGAGTTGTTTTTGTTCAGTTAGTAATTCATCTCTGATACAGCCAAGTCAAGGAAAAAGAATCAAAATCACATTTATACACACAAGTGTACATACACACTAAATTTTTCCAACAAATGTATTAATACTTAGCAAAAGGTTTAATACAAGTAATGTGAAAGCTAACTTTGTACTGAATTTAAATTCACTAAAAAGGGTTTTAGGGACTGGAGAGATGACTCTGTGCTTAAGAACACTTGTTGCTCTTGCAGAGAATCCAGGCTTGATTCCCAGCACCACATCATGACTCACGATCATCCATAACTGTAGTACCGAGGATCTGATGCCCTCTTCTGACTTCAACAGGCACAAGGAATGCACATGGTACCCAGATATACATACAGGCAAAACATTGATTGTAAGGGAAAGGGTCCAGCCAAAGAAACACACTTTGTCCCTGGAATCAGAGCCAGTGAAAGAAATACACCTTGGCCCTGAAACTAGAGCCAAATCTGACCCTGATCCTGAGCAGAAAACCAACCAACCCCTGAGCAGGAGATCTAGCCAATCTGAGTTCAGAGACTGAAATCTGAGCAGTTCCCAACCTGGAAATCTCCCTGGGAAACTCCACCCCTAAGAAGCCCTATATAAAACCTGGGCTTGTTCAGTTTGTGGCTGTCCTCTTCCACCCTGGCAAAGCCAGCCACTCACCTGGATTCTTCCCTCCCAATAAATCTCTTGAATGAGGTTTGGGTAAGACCTTCCTTCGAAGGAATGGATCAGAGGAAAGAAGTAACAACTTTCACTGGGAAACCTTCCCCTAGCAAACAGTTGTTACGGAGTTGTTACGGGACACTGGACCAGAGCCAAACTGTTAACAACTTCACTGGGGAAGTCCTCCCCTGTCAGCGCAAAGCTGTTACACTGGGGAAGCCTTTCCTGAAGCAGGGCTGTAAGCTGCTGCACTTACTGTGACCTGTGTTATTTCTTGGCTCCCAATTACCAGAATACTTTTTTCTATCCAAGCTGTAACACTCAGTATTCTTTGGCTCCCAGGTGCCAGAATACTTTTCCATCTGAGCCGCAATGTTTACATGTATACTCACAAAATAAAAAACAAATGAAAATATAAAAGGTTTTTAGAATCAATCAGTAGTAAAAAAAAAAAAAATCAACTTACACAATCATTTGATTAATACTTTGTTACTAAGGTTTCTTCCCATTGCCTATTTGTTTTCTTGCCCTAAAAGACCTGTAATGCCAACACTGGTCAATTACTGTGGTGGTTTGAGCAAGAATGGCCAACATAGGCTAATATATTTAAATGTTTGGTCATTAGGAAGAGATACAACTTGACAGAGATTAGGAAGTGTGGAATAGTTGTGGCCTTGGAGGAAGTGTGTCACTGTGGGTAGACTTTGGGGGTTTCAAAAGCTCAAGATAGGCCCAGTGTCTCTTTCCTCCTGCTGTCTGCTAATGCAGATGTAGAACTCTCAGCTCCTTCTCCAGCACCAAGTCTGCCTGCATGCCACCATGTCCAACCATGACAATAATGGACTACACCTCTGAAACTGCAAGCCACCCAATTAAATGTTTTCCTTTATAAGAGTTTCTGTGGTCATGGTGTCTCTTCACAGCAAAAAAACACAAAGACAGCTGTTTCTATCAGAACTCATTTTTTGCAGTCCTCCCACTCCCAGACAATTAAGAGAACATATATTCTCCCATAGGCAGTTACACATCATCTCTAAGCCAAGACCTTCTATTTGGCTTTGTGGCCACTCTAAAAACTTTCTCCCCTGTGCCTCACTCATACTCCACCACAGGCCAAAAAAGGTTTAATCACTAACCACAAATCTACTATAGGAAAAAGTTTTAGTAAATTTTCCACTGCAATCAAGATACGAGGCTTGTAGCTTCAACAGCTGACAAAACAGTGTCTCCAGGGTACCATATATCTCAGGGGCACCAGCAGGCCAGTTTATGCCAACAGCTTGAGACTGGGTGTGTGTGATGAATGGCCAATGAAGCTGTGCCAGAATTTCCTCAAAATCACTGTAACAGAAAAGAAAGAAACAATGCTTCACATGATGCCATCAAATTACCAAATATCCATCAGAAAGCAATCACCACGAGATATTTCCTGCCTGGTAAGCTTGTCCTTCAGAATTTTATGCCAGAATTTAACTGTGGCTCTCACGAAACTAAGAAGATGAGTACAAGAGGACTCCTGAAGCTTGATGTCAAGTTCTGTCATAGTCACCAGGATAGAGGCTGCCTCAGGCACGTTATTGGTCATCAGGTATTGCTGAATGTTATCACTGTAAGACAAAGCAAACACATGTCAATGAGAGCTTTTCTGTGGAATGAGAGAGAGTGAGTGTGAGTGTGTGTGTGTGTGTGTGTGTGTGTGTGTGTGTGTGTGTGTGTATGTGTGTGTAGACCCCAGTGTCAATGGCAGGTGTCTTTCCCAATCATTCTCCACCTTAGTCTTAGTTTTGAGACATGGCCTCTTCATTGAACCTGAAGTTTCCCAACTCATCTGGAGTCTAGATTCTACACTGTCTGTCCCGCCAGCTCTAGGAATCTTCCTGTCTGCCTCCCCAACACCTAGCTTTTTAATGCAGGTGCTGGAGACTGAACTCAGATATTTATGCTTGCATAGCAAGCACTTTACTGACTAAACCATCACTTGGAACAACTTCAAATTCTGAAAAACTTTCTCAGTCAGTTGGTGGCGGTGAACACCTTTAATCCCAGCACTCTGGAGGCAAAGGCAGGTGGATCTCTGTAAATTCAAGGCCACTCCAGTCCACAGAGAGAGTTCGAGGACAGCCAGGGCTACACAGAGAAACCCGGTATGGGAGGGGAGGGGAGGGGAGGGGAGGGAGGGAGGGGAGGGGAGGGGAGGGGAGGGGAGGGGAGGGGAGGGAGGGAGGGGAGGGGGGAAAGAAAGAAAGAAAGAAAGAAAGAAAGAAAGAAAGAAAGAAAGAAAGAAAGAAAGAAGGAAGGAAGGAAGGAAGGAAGGAAGGAAGGAAGGAAGGAAGGAAGGAAAGAAAGAAAGAAGGAAAGAGAAAAAGAAAAACCTCTCCTTCATCTAAGGAAGAATGAAGCATGACCATGAGTTAGCCACTTATTTTATCGGAAAGAGCCTGAAGTCCCCTCCTTTAACATCCTCTTAAGAGCAGCAGCCTGTGTCTCTTCCCCCTGTCTTCTTCCCCCTGTCCCTCCCACTCCTCCTGAGAGGACAGATGTGTTACAACAGGCAGGCAACACTCATTGCTGGTAGGACATCTTTCAGAAGCTATGATCCATGGGATAATGTAATTAGCATCTGGGACACTGAAGTATCCTTTAGTTTTTATCTACTTTCCTCCATAGTTACCCTTTCTACATTAAGAAAAAAAAATAATGTATTCCAAATTAAGAGTTCCATTAAAGACCATCCCACTTAACAAACATTCAAATGTAGCCAGGCACAGTGACACAGCATGTAATCCTTGCACTATACACTGGGGAAAGAAAGACAGCCTAGAGACCTCCAATAAAAAAATCGAGGCAGGTCCAAGGGTGCATCTTAGCACTCAAGATGTGGAAATCAGCAGATTGTTGTGGAATATTAGTTGAAGATGTGTTACATTTGTTTATGCTATGGAACATTTGTTTAATGATGCAAAGATGTGTTGCATTCTTTTATGTTGCATTTAACTCTGTGAAACTGTTACTTTGCCTGTCTAAAACACCTGATTGCTATAATATAGAGCTCAATGGCCAATAGCTAAGCAGGAGAAAGGATACACATGGCTGACAAGCAGAGAGAATAAATAGGAGGGAAAATCTGGGAAGAGAAGATCAAGGAAAGAGGACACCAGGGGCCAGCCACACAGCAAGCCATGGAGTAAAAAAAAAAGGTATACAGAATACAGAAAGATAAAAGCCCAGAGCCGTATTGGATAATTTTAAAAAGCTGGTTAAAAACAAAAAAACCTAAGGATGGGCATTCATAAGAATAAGCCTCCATGTGTATTTATTTAGGAGTTGGGAGGTGAGCCCCCAAAAGAGTAAAAGAGTTAAAAAAAAAAAAAAAAAAAAAACAAGAACAGCAGATCTCTGTGAGTTTGATGGTGGCCTGGTCTTACACAGTAAGTTCCAGGCCAGCCAAGATTACATACTAAGACCCTGTCTCAAAAACCAAAAACAGTTGAGCGGTGATGGCACACTCCTTTTAAACCCAGCACTCAGAGAAGCAGAGGCAGGTGATCTCTGTGAGTTTGAGGTCAGCCTGACCTACAAAGTGAGTTCCAGGACAGCCAGAGCTATCACACAGAGAAACCCAGTCTCGAAAACAAAAAAGAAAACAGAAAAAGGTATCTTACAAAAGATTACAAAAGAACAGAAAATACACAAATAAACACAGAATATAAAATTTCCACAATTATGTAACATTGAAATGTGAGGGACACTTAGAGCACAGAAAAGGCCAGGATAACAATGGTCATGCTATGCCACTGCTCCTAGGGTGTTGATGAAACACCGACAAGATGCTAGTTCAAGCAAGAGAGAGGGAGAAAAAGGGAGAATAAAACCAAGTCATTACAGGGAAATTTAGAGATGGAAAAAGCCTCAAGGTTTGGAAGAAAACTGGAAATAGAGATGTTATCACAAACGTCCTAAGGGAAAAATGATATTAAGAGAGTGAAATAACTGTGTAGCACTCATTATTTATTTGATTTTTAAAATTGATTTATTTATTATGTATATAGTGTTCTGCCTGCATGATCCCTGCATGCCAGAAGAGGGCATCAGATCTCATTATAGATGGTTGTGAGTCACCATGTGGTTGCTGGGAATTGAACTCAGGGCCTCTGGAAGAGCAGTCAGTGCTCTTAACCTCTGCCTCAACTCTCCAGTCCCTATTTGATTCTTATTCAATATAATTCCTCGGTTAAAATTCTCTTTTAAAAATTCGGATACCAAAAAAGTTACTGACAACTACAGTCTTGTTTTGGTTAATCTCTTTAGCTACCACAAAACGGAAGCTTTTAAACAACTTATTCTGCTTAAACATGTCATTAATACCTTTATTTTTATGTTTTCAGAGGGGTAACGAGAAATGAAGCACAGTAAAGCAGGATTAAAACTCCTTTACTAAGCCGGGTGTTGGTGGCACATGCCTTTAATCTCAACACTCAAGAGGCAGAGACAGGTGGATCTCTGTGAGTTCGAGGCCAGCCTGGTCTCCAAAGCAATACAAAGAAACCCTGTCTCAGGAAAAAAAAAAAAAAAAAAAAAAGAGCCCAAAAAACTCCTTTACTCAAGATTCCAGGGAGATGACTCAGTGGGTAAAGTACTCGCTGTGCAAGCTTGAGGACTTGGCGTTTGGATCCTTTAACAGCCATATAAAAAATAAGGCATAGTAAGGCACCTGTAATCTCTGCACAGGAAGAGGAGACGTAGAGTGGCTAGGGAGTCACTAGCCAGCCAGTCTAGCCAATCTGTGAGCCAAGGGTTTAGTGAGAAACTGTCTCAAAAAATAAAGGAAGACAACCAATGTACAATTTGGAAGGGGTAGGGAACCATACCATGAATCAGAATAATCTCCCCATTTAGGCAGAAATGTTACTCTGACTTGAGAGGCAAGACCTGATATAATCAACCTGTAGTGTTCACAAAACAGATGTGAACTTTACTTCTCTTTTTACCAAAATAACTTTCTTATTTTTTCCCTATTCATAGGTATTTCAACTCTATTATTCACCTAAGAATACTGTATAGTTTTAGGGGGATTGTTTGTCTATCTGCCTGTTTGTTTGTTTATAGACAAGGTCTGGCCATGTAGCCATAAGCTGATCCTGAACTTGCTATCCTCCTGCCTTGGCCTCAAAAGTATCTAGATTTCAGGTTTGAACCATCACATTGGTCTAACTAGGTAGTTCTTTTTGTTTGCTGTTGTTTTGGAGACCAGGTCTCAATAAGTAGCCTGGGTTTTCCTGAAACTCATTATGTAAACATTCCTGCGTCAGCACCGCCCCCCAAATGCTGGGATTACCTCATGCCAGGCTCACAGTTCTTCTTTAAGCAATTACTCATTTGTTCGTTCATTCATTCATTCATTCATTCATTCATTCATGGTTTTGGTCAAGATTTGTGTAACCCTGGCTGTCCTGGCACTCACTCTGCAGAGCAAGCTATCCTCAAACTTACAGAGATCTACCTGCCTCTATCTCTTGATGATAGGATTAAAGGTGCATAAACCCAAGAGAGCCTTGCCTGCATGTACATTATGTGTACCATATGCATACAGTGCCCAGGGAGGCCAGAAGAAGACATAGATCCCTGGAACTGAAGTTACAGAGGTGTGAGCTGCCATGTGAGTTCCAGAAACTGAACCCTGGTCCTCTGGAAGAGCAGCAAGTGCTTCTAACTGCTGAGCCATCTCTCAGCCTCTTACAATGCAGTTCTTTAATTAGATGATGACCAATGAAGAAAATTCAAATTCTAGGTGAAACTATGCAGGTCAACATGTGACCACCTCTAAATATTTATGGGACCACTGATGAACAGACTCGAAGAAATATGGCATCAGAAACAGCAGTTTTGACTAGGCAGTGGAGGCCAGCCTAGTGAGTGAGTTTCAGGACAAATCCCGTCTCAAAAAATAAAAAAAAAAAAGGAAGGAAGGAAGGAAGAAAGGAAGGAAGGAAGGAAGGAAGGAAGGAAGGAAGGAAGGAAGGAAGGAAGGAGGAAAACACAACTGCTTAAGCATTAATTTTTTTTTTAACTTTTTAATTTTTTTTGGTTTTTCGAGACAGGGTTTCTCTGTGTAGTCTTGGTTGTCCTGGAACTCAATCTGTAGACCAGGCTGGCCTCAAACTCACAGAGATTCGACTGCCTCTGCCTCTGTCTCCCAAGTGCTGGGATTAAAGGCATGTGCAGCCTTAAATTTTTAACTTACTTTCTTTCAAATGTGAATTAAGCTCCCTAAAAAGTTTATGTTCAGTAGGGGAGGACAGGAGGAACAGGGAACTGGGATTGTCATGTAAAACAATCTTGTTTCTAATTCAAATTAAAAAAAAAAAACCTGCAAAACAAAAAAGTTTATGTTCATTCACAACAGAGCAGAATAATCATTACCACACTGTCATTTTCCTAACAACTGGTAAAAATTATAATCTTTAATTAACTCAATTATTTAACAGCACACACACACAGTCTCTATGTCTCTCTCTCACACTCTCTCTCTCTGAGACAGACTCAAAGGAAACAATAATTATGAGAACAATGCCTGCCCCACCTTAACTCTTCGATCTGTGAAACCCATTTAAGGTATGTGAGATGCTGCTCAATCTCTTCTATCTGGGTGATCATGGCCCCGAGATCATCCATCCATGGCTGTGCAGTCAGTAGATGGCTAGTGATAGAACTGAAGAGAGGAGCTTCCTGCTCCAAAAACTGATTAAGAACTTGTTTGGATTCTTCTGCATCTTTTAAAGCACTTTGAATTCTTTTAGGGATTTCTGATGAAATAGTAAGTACCTAACAACACACAAAAATATTAGCAATGAGGTAAAATTTTGTTAGTTTAGTCTTTTCCAAAAACATGTTCCAACAGAACTGAAAGCTTTCTACTAAAATTTTCACGTTAGCTGTGCATGGTGGTGTACATCTTTAATCCCAACATTCAGAAGGTAGAAGGTGCAGGAGAGCCTTTGTAAGTTTGAGACTATATGTGAGTTTCAGGGCAGCTACAGTTAGGTAATGAGACCCTGTCTTAAAAATAAAACATAAAAACCCTTTAAACAAAAGGTTTGGCTAGGTGTGGTGGCACATACCTTCAGTTCCAGCACTTGGGATGTAGAAGCAGAAGAACGAGGAATTCAAGGTCACCCTTGGCATATTTACTGAGTTCTAGGCCAGCCTAGGTAGGCTACATAAGACTATCTCAAAAAATAAAAAATAAAAAGGGCTGAGAAGGTAAAAAACCAGGCACAGCACTGTGTCTGTAACCCTCATGCTAGGAGCACAGAGACAGGCTGATCTCTGCTCAGTGACCAGCCCATCTAGCTAAATCAGTAAAAGACCCTGCCTCAAAAATATAGGTGGAAAGTGATAAAAGATAGACACCTGACACTGACCTCTGGCTTATTCATTTGCACACTCATGGAAACACACACACACACACACACACACACACACACACACACACACACACACACACACACACAGGAGGGGGGGAGGAATTCGAGCTCCCAATACAAGGCTCCCAGGCAAGTATCTGGGAATGTTATTTTAACACGTGTGACTTCCGTTTATGCTACATTTATTTAACTTTATGAAGCTGTGTTACTGTGCCTGTCTAAAACACCTGATGGTCTAATGAAGAGCTGATCGGCCAATAGCAAGGCAGGAGCAAGGATAAGCAGGGCTGACAGGCAGAGAGGGCAAATAGAAGGAGAACATGAGGGGTCAGCCACAGAGTAAAAAGATATACAAAAGTTAAAAAAAAAAAAAAAAAGCCCACAGGTGAAAAAATAGGGTATTTTAAGTTAAGAAAAGCTGGCAAAAAAACAAGCCAAGCTAGGTAGGGCCAGGCGTCCCTAAGAATAAGTCTCTGTATGTGTGATTTATTTGGGAGAGAGTCAGCTGAGAAAATGCTCATACAGACAGGCTTTCGGGAAAGTCTGTGGGCATGTTCTTTACTAATGACTGACATGGAGGAGCCCAGCCCACTATGGGTAATGCCACCTGTGGTCAGGTGTTCTTAGTTATTAAAAAAAAAAAAAGAAGAAGAAGCAAGCCAATAAGCATCGTTTTTTCCTTGGTCTCTTCGTCATTCCTGTCCCCAGGGGTCTTACTTGAGTTCCTGCTTGGGAGAGTGCTTGCCCAGCACGCATAAAGCCCTGAATTTGATCCCTGGGAAAACAAAGTGGTAGGACATGTTGAAAATTCTAGCACTCCAGAGGTGGAAGGAGGAAGATCAGAAGTTCTAGGCCATTCCCTGCTACACAGTTTATTACAGGCTCACCTGGAACCCTTTAGTGGTAAACAAAAAATTAGTTTACCTCTGAAAAGGAAAAAGTGATTACAAATAAGTTTGGAACTATGGGATAGACTGTTAAATTAATATTCATGCCAGATGCTTCCATTTTTTTGTTAGAGAAAAGGGAATGGCAGAATAGCCATATAGGGTAGTCATTTAGGGAAAATTCAGAAGATGAGAGAGGCAGGTAGCAAGGAAAGACTGCAAAGCAGAGCTGAAGATGGGCATGGTAGCAGGCCACAAAAGGGGCCATCCTGGAGTGATGCAACAGTGTGACATTCTCAAACAGAACCTTGAAGGCCTGGAAAAGCTGACAGAGCAGGCTACACAAGAAGACCAGCAGTCGCTGTGATGGGAGGGGGGAAGGCCTGACCAGTGCACGGGGCTGAAAGAACCAGAGCACATCATGCCCACACATTCACAGTTTGCTTAACCTAACTAATTTTTTACATTATCAAACCTTTCATCTTTGACAGAGTAGTGCAACTATAAAGACCTACTTCTCTTTAGCTTAAGATTATTTTCATTGGGTTTTTAAAATATAGTATTATGTTCATTGTAAACTGAAACCATGATAATACATAAAAGCATGAAGAAAATCATCTTTCAAACAACTCTCAGAAACAAACATTGTTAAAACTCTCTTTCAGTTTTTTTTATTATTTTTGAGACAAGGTTTCATGGAACCCAGAATGGTCTACAGAAATGACATAACTGAGGCTGGCCTTGAACTCTTGATGCACTTGCCTCCTACCTGCCTGTGCTGATGTTGTAAGCATGTGCCACCACACCCAGCAACTACTAAACAGTAGACACGTTTCCTTTCTCTATGTATTTATAAAAACTTGAAATGACAGTGTTTAATCATTTTGTACATTCTGGATTATCCATAAAGCTGTTCTAAAAGTTATTAGATGAAGATGATATAAAATGTTAGCTAGCATTTTGTTCTCAAAGATAGAAATCAGTAGGAAGTCTTTACTTTGTTTATAAAATGGTCAGCATGAGTCTTTGATGCCTATCACTCAGTTAAATGATTATCATGATCTACATCTTCAAATGCATGACTTGCAGTATACATAACACTGTTTATGTTCAGTTTCAGTGAACACAGCTAACACAATCTCACTGGGCTTAATGCTTACCTGTTCTTCTAACTTTATTTTGTCTTCTGTCATCTTTTCTATGAGTTTGCCAAGTTTCTTTAAAGATTTAAGGTCACTTCCCACTTCCTTTTCTATGAATGCAGACACACTCAGGAGAAGCTCATCATCATCTCCATCTTGTGTGAGCTGGTCGCTTCCAACAAGAGCTGCAATGCTCATGTCACCTACAGACAGGGAAAGCAACTACACACATCACTGTGTTACAGAAAGTAGAAAAGCATACCGGGGCTATAAAAAGGATACACAAGTTAGTATACTAGACTTAAAGGTTTAACTCAGGGCTGGAGCAAAAGCTCAGCAATACAGCATACTTGCCTACTGTGTTCAATTCTCAGCACCTCCTGATAATTTAAAGCGTACACACCCATACTGTGTCTCTAACTACATACATGTGTATCTGAGTTTATATAGGTAATACCCAAATTATAAAAATGAAACAGTTAATCAACCAATTACCACAAGATGCTCACAGGCGGAGAAAGTTTAGAGCAAAGAAAAAACTTTCTAAATCTTAAGGGTTTTCAAGAGTTATGGGTATGACAATACGTAACTTTCAAAGTTGGTAAGGAGCCAAAACTATGATCTAGAATATCAAAAGGCAGCTCTGGCTTTTATATACGTGAAAAACAATGTTAAAATATGTTATTCAAACACACTGAAAAAAAAAAACTGAGATGGTAAACTATATACAAAAATCCCTTACACACAAAACTTTTAAAAATATTTTTATTTATTGTGAGAGGAGACTGGTAGTGGGGGGGGGAAATTTTATTAAACATTAAAACAAGTAATTTGGGAACTAAAGAGAAAGCTCAGCAGTTAAGAGCACTGGCTGCTCTTCCAGAGGACTTGGGTTCAATTCCTAGCACTGTCTGTAAGTCCAGATGTAGGGTATCCGACACCCTCCTAAAGACATTCATGCAGGCAAAACACCAATGCACATAAAATAAAAATAAGAAAAAAGTAATGCAGAGTGGAAACAAAGACAGCTCTGAGCTTTACTCTCACCTCATTTGGACTAGAGATCTTCCTGGACTATCCTGTGCTTGGAAACTCATCTTTCCCTATAAATCATCTCTCACCCTGAAGACTCAACCTTGTTCCATTATCATAGGATGCTAACTTCATTGAGTTTAAATTGCCACAAATACTTTATGGAGTGGAGCAAGGGGCAAATACACAAACAAAAAAGTTTCAAACATTTTTAAACAAATTAAAACATTTTGTACTAAATAAAAGTCCACTTCAGAAACAGTTAAATGTCAGGTGTGGTAGTGCACACCTGTAAACCCAGTACTATGGAGTAAAGGTGGGGGAATCCGGAGCTCTAAGCCAACTTGGGCTACAAAATAAAAACATTTTGTCTCAAAAAAAAAAACAATTAAACAAAAAATTTTTAAAGCAATTAAATCATCTCCTACCGTCCTGAAATTTATGGTTCTATAGCACCGCTAACTTGTTGCTCTCCTGTGCCACTGGCTCAGGCACGCTGCCCCTCAGAGGAGACTCCTGACAGCTTCTTGAGAATTGAGGATGCAGGGCTCACACTTAGTAATGTTACCTTTCTTCTCCTACTCTACCGTAATTACTATATTGTACAAATGGTTTA